>NW_004955544.1:2661940-2786148 GCF_000276665.1 Chinchilla lanigera
GTTTGTACTTTCAGAAACTACAACATATTACAGAAATTTGACAGATTTGCTTTTAAGATTTCAACTTGCAGCACACAATTTGTTTTAGACTTGTGATTTTATGTTGAAAGTCAAAATAATATTGGAATTTTCAAGAGAACTTGAGATTTGCTATACAGTATTTGTGAATTAAATTTATTAGATTTGTAAGGACTACTTAAGGACTTGGGGAGGATTAGCTTGTTGGGGCTTTAATTTTATCTTGATAGCCATTTGAACTGCTCAAAAGGCTATTAGATATGTTAAATTTATAAATGGAATTTAAATACTACAGGAATTTGGTGGTAAAACTTGGAACAATGACTGTGGAGAGTTGAGGGGGGAAGGGTCGAAGGCGGACAGAAAGAAGGGTTTAAGGGTATTTTCTGTTGTTTCAGAAATATTTTATATCTGATTTGATATACAGTAATTGAAAGACAATTGAAATAAAATAATTAAGATGATTTTTGTTACACCTAGTTTTAGGCCACGTATCTGTGGTGACTGATTGAGCTGTTGGTTTTCAAAATCCATTCATTCTTAAGATCTGTGCATTTCTTTGTATGTAAAGTTTAGCTCAAGTTTTAAAATATATGTAGGAACTTAATTAACTAATTTATAAGTGAAACTGATGGCTTAATAAAGTTGAATCTATTCAACTAGAGTTAATCAAGCTTTGACTCAAGGACTCCCTGTCAGTGATTACTCTGGGCTTTATAAATTTATTGGATTTATAAATCAATAGTAAGACTCGTAGTTTGAATCTAAAGCTTAAAAAAACTATATAGTGTTGGATTGATGCAGACACAGTCGGTCTTTGGGCAAAACTTCTCATGGCTGGTAAGGCCAGGACTACTCCCTCTCCCACCTGATTAGACTCTTTGGGATGCAGGCCAGTCTTCTAGGATCTCCTGGATTTTACATGTGGTACTGGCTGTTGGTGAGTGGATGGAACCCTCCCACAAGTCACCTGCATCTTCTGTTCTCTCCAGCATTAGCTCATCTGCATAGGTCAGCATACCAGACCAATTCTCATCCTAAAGAGCAGAGACTCTTCTTGAGAAAATGGTATACAGGACAGTGTTTCTGTGTTGGCAGGTTTCAGTAGCCGGCAATCCCTGGAGACAGTAGCATGGGTGATGAGCTCCTTCAGGAGCTCTTCCTTAGCCTGAGGGCTGTGCCACTGAGCAAGAGCTAAGAGGCCGGAGTTGGCAGAGGGAAGTCACAAACTGGATAGCTGTCTATTAGGGTCTTTGCTGTGCCTGAAGAGAGGTCACAGCGGGTCTTCCCCGACCCCTCATTATAAATCTGTACCTTTCCTTTGCATTCTCTTGGGTACCCACTTTATACTTTCTGGTTTGTAAAAGAAAATATGAACCAATACACACTTTCAATCAAGTTTGTTTGAAAAAAATCATTATTTTTAAAAATAATTGTACACATATAGAGTGGCTTATTTAGTCCACTTCAAAAGATAACATTAGATCATGATTTTGATGTCAGATTTCCTTGATCCCTAAATGTACGTATGTGCACACACATACACACCCTACAGTCTCAAACCCAGCAGCCAAAAGATACCTGACGTTCTTAAGATTTGCTTCATGTATTATCACTGGGGCACTGGTGTCATCACCCTCATTTGTGAAGAAACAAGAGTGATATCATTTCCTCTCATTTTCACTCCTCACCTATTAAGACTGTTGCAAAGATTTTGGAAAACCACTAACCATGGTTTCCTATATATTAAGCAGAGAGAAAAGTAAAATTTACAAGTGAGAAAACTTGAACATGTTATGCAGGGGCTGAAGAACAGGTTCAAATTTGCTGGCAGAATCAAAATAGGCCCTGAGTGAAGTGGCTTTTACTCTTATAAACAGGATTTACATGGGGAGAGTGTTGGCTTGTTGGTTTTTGATGCAAAATATTCTTTCTTTTAGAATGTTCTCTGAAACTCGTGATGCCAAAGGGGTGACATCCTACAGGAAGACAGTTTCTGTGCTGTTTTTTTAATATGTCTGACATAGCCATGAGCTATTTGGAGTGATAGAGTGGGCGTCCAGGTAGATAGTGCCAACAGATGCTTCTGTAAAGCAGACCCATGGGAATGCTAGCCTAGAATCAGCCACTGGCTACTGAAACAAAGGATCACTTTAATTTTGGTAGAATACAGTATGTTTTCCTTCTATTTTCATGAAAAGGCCTTAAAGAATTCCTCTTGTTTGTGGTTTCAGAAACTAAAACTATGCCAACAAGTCCCTCCTTTAAGAATCCTAGTAAACAATAAGAAGGTTGTGTTCTTGGCAATGAAAGTAAAGCAAGCAGTGTTTCCATTACCTGGCAGGACACTCTCTCCAACACCCACCCCACCCCACCCCTGGTCCTGACTCTCTGAACAGAGCCTTCTGTTTCTCAGATATAGAGATGAGAAAGTACTATCTGCCTGGTTTGTGTATAGAAATATACCTGACCTTTCAGATGATGGTGGGAGGGAGGGGCAGAGGGGGAGAGGGGGAGAGGGGGAGAGAGGGAGAGGGAAAGAAAGAGGGAGAGGGAGAGGGAGAGGGAGAGAGAGATTTCTTTGAATGGTCATTAACTCAGGCTTTAAAAAAATCAATTTTACAGCAGTCTTAAAGCTCTAAAAGCATTGTTTTAGAAAGTCAATAAAAGTTCACATTGAATTGAAATGATGGAAGCAAAGGGTCTCTAGACAGGGAAATGCATGTTTTCATCTGACTCCCTAGATTTTCTGTGTTTTCCTTTCAGGGCAACTTTACAACCATTGCCCAAGTTTAAAGCAATTATGGTTTGTTATAAATGAATGCTCATAGGTAGAGTGTGACTCCAAAGAGAGGAAAGAGCAGGCTTAGTACAGAAATTACTGTTAGTTGCAATCATAATCAGTGTTTAGCCTCACAATTAGTCGTAAGGCATTAGAGCTATAGAACATGCTGGAGAACTATGACACCTGGTCCCTTCTGACCTCTGCTAAAACTTGTCTTAAGGAAAGGCCATACTGTGGTCCCCTTCCAGGTTGACCTTCCTATCACAATAGCTGTCAGTGCCATATCTGAGTGGTACTTATGGGTCCACTATACCATGGCCTGGGGGCATTTCTGCCCCTATCATGACTAGCAAATTCCAGAGTGGAGTTAATGATCATCCTTTTCCAACGACAGCCTCCAACCAGCCACTGATGGGACATGTTGGACGAGTTTCACACTCCTTCTCTATCAGCTGGGGTGTTCTGCACTGTTTCCCGGAGTTGTCCATTGGGATTAATCTCTAGGTGCTCAAAGTGGTCTTGGTAAAACACATTTATTGGCTTCATGCCTTTCTCTGTGTCACTTTTCCACTTTCCACTGGTGTTTCCTGGCAACAATTTGTACTTCTATCCTTGCCTGGTGATCCTCTTCAGTGAGAATGGAAAAGTGGACCACCTAAAATGAAACAATGGGCTAAGTCCATTTCTCAACTATGGCCGTGGTTCATGTATTCAGTTTCTATAAACCATGCTCATTTTTGTTGTATTTCAAGAAACACTGGGCAGAAAAGATATTTAATGATCAATTTATGAGCTTCTGTTAGAATTCTGGAGTGACAAAAACCAGGTAGGATATTTCATAGATATCACTTGTGGATGTATCATAAAGACAGAATAAATCTTAGCATTTTCCAGTTCTACTTCCAAGTTCAAGCTTTATCAACAATATATATTTCACCAAATTGCAAAGACCAGGTATGTATCTGGTCCCTTTTCCCCAAAAATTTTGCAGGGGAGCAGACTTCAGTAACTCAAGCTCGAAGATGGATCCAACTTTGTATTTTTCCAGTACACCACTATTCAGGAATCATAGCATAACAACCAAAAAGAATGCCACTTAATGTGAAATGGCATGTAGCATTGAAAGCAATTAATGTAAGGTCATAGAATAGAAATTTCCTCTTCCCATTATAAGTTACTTCCCTTTTCTAAACCTCCTCACCTTCACCTCTTTTCTCATTCAGTTAGCATCCATCTTCTGTGCGTTATTTTCTGCTCTCAGAAAAGGCTGATTTTTACTGAATGCATTCTTTGAAAATTGTTTAATAGAACATTGGCTCTTCTCAGAAAATTTATGAAAAAGATTTCATAGAGATAAGTGCCTATGACAGGCTAATAGATTTTTTTTTCATTCTGTGTGCCCAGCCCAAAGGGAAGGGTGTGGAACATTTATTTTCTCAAGTGTCTAATTTATAAGAGAAAGGAAGGGAGGAGATTATTAGTTTTGAATGAATTATGAGCAACACCTTCCATTTCTTCATTTTGGAACTGCTTTGAGCAAAGTTACCATTAAACACAACATGAAAAATCTGTGGAACTAGTGCCAAGAATATAAGGCTGAACTTTGTTGAATTTACCTAAGAAAAATATGACAGAAGGAGCCACTTTTGTCATACTTGTGACAAAAATTAGTAGGACATTATAGGGAAAGTAAAAGATTATACTGCAAGCATATTGTCATTTTCATGCTTTGGAAGGAGACAATATTTATTGAGCACCTACTATGTGCTGGATTGTTTACAGATGTTTTATCAAATGTATGCAAAAACAGAAACATTCTCAGGGAAGTCCAACACATTTTTTTCACACCTACATCCATTTGATTCTAAAGTCTGTGATCTGTTCTTTATGCTAGAGGTTGGTGAACTACCACCCTCATGCCACATTTGACTTGTCACCTGTTTTGTAGACAGTTTTACTGGAAGATGGCCACACCCGCTTGGTTTCACATCATCTATGGGTCTTTCACACTACCGCAGGCAAGTGAAGTGGTTGCAACAGAGAGCATAAGGTCCAGAAAGCTGAAATGTATACTCTGTAGCCCTTTGCAAGCAAAGTCTCCCAACCATCTCTATAGCATGGACGGCTCTTCTCTGCCCTCCTCTTCTGCATCCAGTTGTAATGGGAAGCAGTCTTTATGAAACTCACTTGAAATTAAAAAGTAACTTTTAAAAACCTTTTATTTGCCCTCCTCTTATAGCTTCCAAAGCCATTGATACAATGAAAGATGTAGATGAATAAAAGTTTTGATTCATGCTAGAAAGTCTTCAGCAATCAGCATAGTCTGGCTGGTCCTAGAACCTGTGGTTTTAAATCTCTAAGAGTATTCCAGATGAGCAGAGCTTATGAACAATAGTGAGAGTAAACACTGATGTAACCATTGCTATGGATCAAGTAGGGTTCCATGGCTTTTCCTCTCTTAACTTGCTAGTTCTCACCACAGTCTGCCCCAGTAGTTCTCAGCCATGGCTCTGGTGGTATGTGGGAAAGGACTATTCTTTTTTGTGGGATTGTTCTGTGCTTGTAGAATGTGTAGAATCATCCCATTCATTCTACTATGTAAGAGCCAGGATTTTCTTTATGTATTTAGAGAACTGGAGAATCAGATAGGAACATACAAATACTACACAATAAAGACGTGGTATTTCAGTCCCAGGCGGATCTCCTCAAGGCCCTGAGTTTGGAACCACTGCTTGCTTTAGCCTTTGCTCCCTCTAAATTATTTTACCTTGTTTGAAGATTTTGCTTTACTGAGAAATGAGCAATAACGTCTCAGATGGGTATGTTCCATATGCCACTCTTGGGAATAAAACTCTTTTGTGTGAAGTTTCAAAGTTTTAGGCATTAGCAGTGGCATTTCTGCAGGGTAGTTTTATTGCCTTGTTACAGTTGTATTTCGCTTATAAGAATTTTACTGCCCTGTTCACTATAGCATTTTTAATCTCATCTCACTACTTTATTGTTAAGCTTTGTAATCTTAGAAACCTCAAGAAAACAGGATTTATCATGAGGTTCCTAGGAGCTATTTTATTTTATTCCCATACCAAATACATAACAAATTTCTATCTGTATCAATATGTTGTACTGATCTCTTCTGGGCCAACTTATATTCCACCATGGTACTGTACTAAGGAGCAGATTGCATACAGCTTCTATTCACGGTATCCTTATTATGACTTCCCCCCAAAAGCACATTAGGAAGGGATTATATGTTTTATTTTTCTGAAAAAAATCATTCCTGGAGTTCAAAAATTTAATAAAAAATGTTAAATGTCATAGAGCGATGATATAGTTCAGTGGTCGAGCACTTGCCTAGCGTGCACAAAGCACCGGGTTTGATCCCTAACATTGTTAAAAGTTACATATTAAATTAACTCTCAGATTCTCAAATTAAACATTAAAATATAGTCTTGTACTGTAGTTTCCTCTCCAAAGACGGATACCCTGGGATCTGGGCCATTCTCTCTCATCCACTTGAGTAGGTCCATAAGTATTTGACTTTGGTGTGAAAGAGTTTCAGGGTGAAGATTATATATAAACATATTCGATGAATTACAGTAACACTGTCTGCTCTTACTCAATTCTCCTTGGCTCAGTTTTATACACAAAGTGAAGTATTAGAATCTCTTTCATTGTTCCTTCTGGCAGCTCTGTCTAACTTATGCCCCAGGGTCTGGAATGTTCATCACAGCTGCCTTTGGCAATAAAACCCAAAGCACCCTCAGATCCTCATATTTCTCTGAACACCTGGTCAGCAGTGCACAGCGGGGTGCAGAGCCCAGGTGTAGTCTTTCCCTGCACCCTCATCTTACTGGCCAAAGTTGCAGCTTATTCACAGCTCAGTTGTCCTTCAGTTGCTCCAGACCCAGTCAGGTTGGAATTAATTCCTCTAGTTTTCTCTCTGAGTAAGACGGGTTCGGTTATGCCATGTTTTTCACTACCACAAAAACCTTTGAATTTGAATGCAGAGTCAAAGTTACATACCTTTAGCAATAGAGACAAGCACCTTTGGGTCCAAACAATAGCAATAACATCAACATAACCTCATATATGAGTAAATTTCCTCCTTCTTCAAGTCATCTTAATTTAAAACACTGTTGAATGACTCAGCATTGGCTTTTAACCATGAACACTGATTCTTCCAAAATCTGTAAAGTAGATAGTTGCCCTTTAAGACCCCAGACTCCATGGTAGTGGCTTCAACAATGCCAAGGTTCAGTTTTAAAGGAAAAGGGCCATGGTTTGATTGTACAGTTTCAAGTCTGCCCTACCTTGAGCCTGTGAGATAGAGGGCTCCAGAGTTGGATAGCTCTAGGGGTCAGCATTCTTATCGAATTCAAAGGGAACTGTGCAATGCAGCAGCACATTTTCCTCAACACCCTGAGGTAAAACTTCCTGTCTCCAACACTTTGGGCTTATCCTGTTCCAAACTCACTTCCTCATTTCCATCAGTGTGCAAACAGGAAGCGATCTGTCAAGTCCGCCTGTCCTTTCACAGGAGGAGCTAGAAGGTTCTATTCTGAACGTTTCTGACTCATTTCAATAATGCATTGCACAAGGACAAAAATGACAATTTCTGAAATGCATGTAGTTCAGTTTTACCTCTGAGAACTGGCCAAGTATTTTCCCCCACTGATGTTCATTTCAAAGAGTTCCACAAAACATTTCTAAAGATTTTAAGCCCACATGTGTCTGAACTCTAATGATGTTTATACTCGGTACCGCACATCTCATTTTGCAGTTGAATACAAGTCAAAAAAATAAGTTTTTAGAAATAATACTTAGAAACCACTTACAGACTGCTAAAGAACATTTCACAGACACATAGTCCAATTTTAGTATGTGTATGTAATTAAATTCCTTTAATATTTATACATATTGGAAAAAAATGTGTCCTCTTTACCCCACCCTTTCCGTGAAATCCTGTAATACTATTGCACCATAAAACATAGCAGGGGGACTTTTTACTGTGCACTGCTGACCAAATGTTCTGGAGAAAATAGCTAACTCATTTATTTTATCATTAACTAATCCGGGGAACGATTATGTGTAGCTGCATTTCTAGAAAAAAGGTAAACTGTGCATTCAGTAGCAATTTACATGGGCCTGTAGCTGATTGTTGGTGTCTGAGATGAGCATTAACACAGCAGAACAACCCTGATGCTGACCTTGATCTCAGGTGCAGAAGGGCTAGGCAGGAGTGTTTACATCCTGCATTCACTTCATTATTGAGCTTTCCACTTCCAATCAGACCATAGAGGATCAGAAGTTCACAGTCTGAGAAGTGGCAAAATTACCCTCAGAACTGGAAAAGTGGGCCAGCAACTCCCTACAGGCAAAACTCTTGTTCAGTGTTCTATTTATGTAATTTCCTTTCCCATTCTGCCATCCTTGTTCCCAAAATGCTTACAGAAACTATGGACATACCAGATAAAAGGGAAATACAAGTGATGTGTGCTATTTGCAGTAGTTATACTCTATGAAGTCACCATATGATTTGAATATTTTTTCTTCTTTCTTTTGGTACCGGGAATTGAACGCAAGACCTTGTGCTTGCCAGACAGGCATTGTGCCACTAAGCTATATCCCAGGTCCTGCACTGAATTTTTGAATATAGAACTATTTCTACTACGTGCATATAGAGACACATATCAAAACAAGATTATAATTTTACATCCTAAACCAACTCATATTGATAGATTCTATTTTCTTTTATTTTACAAAAGAGCAAAGGATGATTAGAAGTAAGTGAGTAGCCTAAGACCACTCTAGTAACACGTGTTAGAGTTGGAACTCTAGCCCTACTCAGTGATCCCTGTGGAGGAGCCTCCTCTGTCATTCTCTTCTTGTGATTATGAAAGCCAACGCAGAAGGCAGAACATCACCTTGCTCACCCTCAGCTGGGTATGCACAAGTCAATTCACATGTTCCCATGCTCTGTGCATATCGGTAAACAGAGGCAAAAGGGCCACAAGTATTGATTTAGGGGTTACAAGTAAATATTTTGAAACCTGGTCCCAAGTAGGAGGTATGGACTGAATGCAATTTTGAGGAACTTCGCCTGTTGAATGAAGGGTCAGGAGATCCTTAAAACACTCTTTCTACATCTTGTGGCTGGTTCCCTTTCATCCCTCAAAGAACTTGTCAGAGAATTCTTGTCTGACCATCAATAAAAACTAGCCCACTCTCAGCTGTCTGATCATGTTTTTTAAGTCTAATTTTCTTATACACTCGTGAACTGAAATTTTTACTTGTTTACGTATTCCTCCCTTTTTTCTATACGTGTAAACTCTGTGATAAGGGGGACTTTACCTTTCTTGTAACCCACTGTTTGCTATCTGATACACTGTTGGAACCCAGTAGCTATCTTTCAATGAATGAATGAATGAACAACTGAGTTCAGCACCTTCAAAGTAAGAGTTGCAAGTGTTTTTTAAAAGTAGGATTCAATCTGGCATGAGATTGGCTATGGCACTTACAGCCTCAGATAATGGTTAGCATCTATAAAATAGATGATGATAAATTCTCAATTTGGAAAGAATTGAAATTGGAGCTACCTCTCAAGGAATTGGGAGTATATTGCAAAGACATGAAGCTACTTCTAAGGAATGGTAGAATTTTTTTTTGTTTGTTTGTTTGTTTTCTAGTACCGGGAATCAAACTCATGACCTCGCGCTTGCCAGGCAGGCGCTGTGCCACTGAGCTAAATCCTCAGCCCCAATGGTAGAAAATATTGAGAAGATGGGGCATTTCAGGAGGACAAATGAAGCTATGTATAGTGAAGGTTGAGCACATAGGTAAGGCCAAAAGAGAGCGTTTCTCAAAAACAACTGAGTTTCGCAGGAACAGGGGCTCATGTGATATTGGTTCCTCAGTATGCCTGAAGAACGTAGCAGTGACAAGGCTAGCATGGGAAAAGCTATGTTAAGCTGTATTTTGTTCTGAGAAGCCAAGGGCTCTGAAGAACCAGGGTCCCATTTCCAATGTGGTCCAGAAGTGGGTTACAGTAATCACTACTATTGGGCATCATCGCTAATTATCTCCACTGCACTCTTACCTTTAGTTTAGGGACCAAAAACTAGGCTGATGACACAAAAATGGAAGTGTAGGTTGAGGGAAGAAGATTTGGAGGTTATTTCTTCCATCCTTAAATGGGCGCTACTTAGAGCATTTCTATCAGCTGCAGTGATTTCTGGATCAAAAATGTGAATCCAAAATGAAAGCTAAAGCTTGAGGACTAGAAATACCTGAACATATACATTGCAAGTTACCCATAAACCTTGCCATACTGGAATGAATAATTCATATAAGAAATGAAGTCCAATCAAACCATTAGCTCTCTTTAAGTGACATAAAAATAGCAAAACTGTGGAAAACTACATTGTAGTACAATAATTTCAGAAATACAGGATAATATTCAGCTTATTTTATTGTACCTTTAGGAATATGAGAATGCTAGAATTAATGAAAATTTGGAACTTCATCAAAGTAGAAAAGATTCAGCTTTCTTAGTTTTAAAGAGTTCAATCCATATTCCTTAAAAGATTTAGGGAAAACACTTGGCCTACAATGAACAGATCATGTTCCCAAATTTCTGGGAATTTACAATTTTGAGGTGATGGTGATTGTAGTATCAGATTTCTCAGAACATATTTGGCTCACCAAAACAGATTTCAGTTTACTATTTTGGTGAAGCTAACCTATCCATCTTAAAAATCAAATAGTCAGAATTTAGACTAAATTGAATTCCATTTGCAATGATGACTTAGATACTTTACTACCATGAGGAGCTCGAATTCCAACAATTTTGAGACTAAAATGGATCCCATTGAGAGGAAGATCAAGAGCGAGGGGGATTCTGTTAAGCAAACCCAGTAGAATTCTTGCTGAAACCAGGCCAAGGTGATCAGACAGCTGGGGTGTTGGTGAAAGATGAAGATCAGATATTAAGGGTGACTGAACATGGCGGATGAAGCATTCCTGACAAACCAACATAGCAGGGCTCTTACTAACACTCAGTTTTAAAAGGAAGTGCAGCAATGGGCCTGGGAGAAGGAGCCTGACTAAAGTTTGGTCAAGCAAAGAATCTTTACCCATGCTACATTCCAGACATTTCACTTCCTCTATCATAATGTGCTCATGTTATCAATAATGTCCCTTCCTTTTACAGCTCAGTTGTGGTCAGTTATTAAATCCAGTTTGAAGTCTAAAGGAAAGATAAGAAATTTATTGAGAGTAAATTTCAAGTAAGCACTTCAATAGAACGCTGAATTTATTTGGAAAACCTCAAGGGGCAGTAGAAATAATGACATAAAAGTGAGATAAATTGAGCTCAGTGGTTATCTTCCTTAGGTTTTAACCCAAGTTCCACATTCTGCACTTGCCAATCAATCTATTCAAAACTTTTTTATTAATTAAATAAACATTCAACAAATACCTCTGTGTGCTGATTATAATGTAGGATATGATGTCATGCTTTGCTACAAATGGCTGGTGACCATTACTTTCTCAGTAATATGTCTTGACTAGTCTTTATGTTGTATCTGATGATGAAAGAAATAAAATTCCAGGGATCATGGGCATATGGAAATGGGACATGTTTTTTTTTTCTGAGGCACGATCTGTGGAATTTTATCCTCATTGCCCCACTTCCAGTTTATCTCATTTATAAAGCATGAAATGACTCCTGTTAAAGTCTCCCAAATTAAAGGGTCTCCCAACTGGGCCTTGTTGCTCTTCAGAGATATGATTGAATAATCAATGCCATTATGCTTCTTTGTAACATTACAACTTCAGCAGTTGTGCTAAAATAATAACATGCATACATGCTGCCTTCATCTCCCACAGCTATGATTTCTGGGTTTCTCTTTGTGAATAAACACTTCAGAATTGTTAGGAATAAATGCCCTGCTAAGAGTATATCCCAAGCCCCGTTGCGAAGGATGAGATAATTGTAACTTGCCCTTGCATACATTGAGTCTTAAAACTTTCAAATACAGTCCATTTTGTAATGATCCACCTTTTCCCAAGAATGAGATGCTGTCATTGTAGAACGCTGGTCTTTTAGTATACCAGAAGTAAAATTTAAAATTATGTCATAGATGCAGAAAATTTCAAACCATTCTTTTTGTAATTTTTGATGATTTATAGGGATTAAATAAAAATTTTATGTCTACAATTAAATAACTATGGTGTGAACTTTGCACATTGTTTTTGGAGAATTTCTCTGAAAGTCATTGATAGTAGTCTGTCTTCCATAAAACAATAAGACTTTTTTTTAACACTTTATTTTTAACAAGACAAATCTGAACACTTTTCTCAAAATATGAAAATAATACGTACAAATGTATTTCACTTCATATGTCAACTTCTAACTGGCTGGTAATAGCTATGCCCATGTTGTGTTCTGGCTTGGAAGAAAAGATTATTATCATTAAATAATGCTGTCCAAGAATACAATATGGGAAGTAGACCCATACATCCTATATTTGCCATTCTTGCATAATAGGAGGGAGAATTAATATTTAAAACATATGTCAAGGGTTAATGGAAACATGTTACTCTACATTAAAAGAGTATTTAACTGAAAACAAAGGCTAAGTTTACACTCCCCATTTTATTTGTCCTGTAGGTCAATGCATCACGTCAAGAAGCCAAACTGACAGAGGAGTGTGATCTTCTCATTGAAATCATTCAACAAAGACGACAAATTATTGGAACCAAGATAAAAGAAGGGAAGGTATGATTTCTAGGAGATTTTGTGTCTTCTAATGGAGAAAATATACTCTGATATTTCAGTGGCTTTGTACATTGTAAGCACCTTTTGCCCTGCACTTTCCATCATCCCCTGTGAAGTCTTAGTCTATTTCATGTTGAATGCTTATTATTATGTCTGTTATGCCCATTGTATTCTATATCACTTGTCTATGAGAAAGTGGGTTCATTTCATACTTACTGCTATATCTTAGCAATTAGCACGACATTAAATAAATTAAAAATGAACCACAGTTTAAATATTGAAATTATAAAGCACTCCCTGTGCCCTTGGGAGAATTAACATAGATATAACTTCATACTTGCAAAAATCCTTATTTTCACTGAATCTTATTCTCCTTTGTGGATGTATTAAGTGTTACTTCTCTATTGCTCATATGTTTTAATTTTTATGACTTTACAGTGAGCTGTATTCAAAGATACAATGTAGAATCTTTGTAAATACTCTCTTATGTATTCAAAAATTTTGGTAGCTTTAGAACGTATTATTTTATTCTGCCAACCTCTGGCTAGTGTCATAGCTTTTGGCAAACAAGCTTTAGGTACGGGACTCTGGGAACAAATCAACAATTGGGTTGCAGCCTGTGCTATATTCTTTCTGATAACCTACAAAACAAGAGCCTTGGAAGCACAGAGACAAGAACAAATTTCTGAATGCTGACGCTGAGAGCTGTCAGATGTGGTAGACTGATTGGGGGAAGAAGACATGACTTCTTCCCTTCAAAACTGAAACTCTAAGCTCAGTTCCAAAGCAAATAAAGGAATCTGAAATTCCTAGAAGTATAGCCAACAAAATCAGGAGACCACACTACCTTAGAGATGAAATTAGTTTTGTGGGAAAAAATGAAAAAGAAAAACCTCAAAAGATGTAGTCTTAAAATGTTCAAAGAGACAAATGAAGGAATAACTTTGATTTTGAAAGAGAAAAACGTGAAAACATGACAGAAATAAAATAAGAAAAATAGAAAGCAAGAAAGGAGAAGTTTTGAAGGTAAATGTAGACACTTTTAAAGGAAACAGCTGCAAAAGAAGTTTGGAAACTTGAGTTTTGGCCTCTGCCCGTGAAATTCTGTATGTACAGGAAGACACAAAGGAGTCAGCGACATGAAGGCTCGGCAGATGTCCTCTGAGTTGGAACTCAATGATTAGGAAACAATATATGAAAATCCACACATGGAACATTTTTAAAAAATCAGATACTTAGTTGGAAGGGATGTATCAGCAAATTTTATAAAGATTGAATACCAAATAACCCCTCCTCTAAGACCATATGGTATATCTAATTAGATATAATCCTCAATAAAAATAGTTTTTACATTTGGAAACTTTAAAATGTGTTCTTATAAAAATAAATTTTCAAAATAATTTTTTTAGGGCCAGGTGTGGGGGCACATGCCTGTAATCCCAGCACTTGTGAGGCTGAGATAGGAGGATCATTGCGAGTTCAATACTAGCCTGGGCTACAAAGTGAGTTCAAGGCCAGCCTGAACTCCATAGTGAGACCTTGTCTCAAAAAGACAAAAAAAAATAAATAAATTTTTAAAAGTTAGAAGTGTACCACAATGAAAGATCTATATTTAAGCAGCAAAAAAGTATTTGAAGGCAAATTGATAACATTTAATTCCTTTAAAATGAAAAAAAGTATATAGGAAGTAAAACAATAGTTTTTAAGTAAAGTTAGAGAAAGCATAAAAGAATAGTCAATGAAAGAAAACAAAAATAATAAACAAAGGAGAAGTAAATGAAAACAAAAAAAGAGAACAAAATCGGTGTCAGCAATAAAGAGCTCATAGTCTTAACATTGAAACAATTATGAATTTTCACTAGTTTTAAAAGCATGTTAATAAAAGAAAGACAGAAATGTATGTATTACAGAGACACCATGTACTCTCCCAAAACTAAAATATTGACTATCTGGCCCTTACAGTAAAAGCTTGCCAATCCATATTAAGAAGATTCATAAATGTAAAAAGTAATTCATGAGGCAAAGCTGTATTAGACATCAATAAGCAAAAAGGATGGGGGGTGTCCTCTAAAAATCTCATTTAAAGACAAGACAGTTTTTTTAAATCATAAAAAAATTACATTAATTTTTTTCAATAATTTGAAAACTTAGGGGGCTGGGGATTTAGCTCAGCGGCAAAAGCGCCTGCCTGGCAAGTGCAAGGTTGTGAGTTCGGTTCCCGGTACCGGAGAAAAACCAGAAAAAAAAAAAAAAAGAAAACTTAAGTAAGTAGTAGAAAACCTAAGTAACCCTAAAATTAAAAAGCAAAGATATTTAATTATTAATTGAACATTTCCCTCAACTCACATTCCCCAGCCCCCTACAAATAACACCAGGCCCAAGTTTAACTGATAATATCATCCTTATATAAAATGTTTCAGAAAATACATTTTATGCAGAATGTATGACCTTGATATCGAACATTTTAACAGAAGATGTGTACAAGAGCTCGGAATAGAAAGAACTATTTTAGACCAAAAACTAGAACATGAAATTGTAAAGCAAAGACTGAAACATAAAACAAATGATGAGTGTTTCATATTGGAAAAGTGATCACATGTATGTTTCAAGTACGTGCAGTTTATTGTGTATTAATTATATCTCAATAAAGCTGACTGTAACATATAAATTTTATATTATATAATGAAAATCTTCAGAAGTTGAAGCAAATGAAGTAATCACTCTAGTGATATATATTAGTCTGGACAAATCACCAGATATGGGGAAATTTTATGATTTGAATAGAACAAGAAGAATTGTGTAACATTTGATAAATTACCCCTGGGCCCTATACATTGTTTAGGCGTGAGTACAACAACATGCTTAGGAATTCACAAGTTTGAATTCAAGAAACTCTTCTTCTGGAGAGATATAAATGAGGTCTTGCAGGGCCACACAGGGCCTTTACTGCTATAGATATTTTGCCTCTTCTTGAAAAATCTGAAGTTGGTACAATGAAAATATTGAGATTCGGTAAGGCTGGTAGCATGCATAAGACAGTTCATCGTGTTATGTTTTACATTTTTCTGTATTTTAAAAGTTGTTCACTTTTTAAAGAGTGTGTTATTTGCTCAGGGACATTATTTCAGAAGGCAGTTACTATAAGGCAGATGATACTTGGGAAAGAGGGGGCCCAGTTCAGATTTGCTTTGGGGTAGTACTTGAGGAAGGACTGATTGACCTCAAAGCGTGGAAGGCACAGTGACCTGAGTCCCTGGCCGGAGTATTCTGTGTCACTAGCGTACTTCCAAGAGGAAAGATATGAAGACCAACAGCCTGGAAATCTGAGGTGTCAGGTAGGGCGGCAAAGTGCAGAGCAGGGACTCACTGTGGGGCTGGGTCCCTATGGCCCGGAGTGCGAACAGGCAGTCTGAGGGCAGAGCCAGGGGCAGGGACAGTGGGGCCTCTGAGAAGTACTTGGAAATGGGAGGGTAGAGGGAGAAGCAGGCACAGTTGTGACCACAAAAGTACATTTCGTCAGCCTCTTCCCTTGGCCCCTGGCCCTGGTAACCTGACAGAAGCCTGCCTACCACACAGCCCGCAGCAGGAGATGTTAGCAGTGGGTGACAAGTGACATATTAGCACATGCTGTAGTTTCTGTTCTCAGACATTGTACATACTGTGAAGGAAAGAGCTCCACGGTCTTTATAGTTGCACAGATGGGAGTTTCTGGCCAGGAGACTGCCTAGGAAGGAATTTTCTGTTTTTACTCAGTAGTAGGGGGTATGCGTATGTTTCATGTCACCCTCAAGAGCTGATGGCAAACTCCTGATGAAGTGAGTCAGTGTGCTTGACATTCAGACAAACTGTAGTATACAATGAGTCCCTGAGTTAAGAACGAGTTCCATTCAGGGAGAACGTTCATCAGTCAGATTTGTTCATAAATCCAACCAAGTGAGTCTTATACACCTTTGACACAAATATGCAATATAAACCATAGAAAACACACACACACACACACACACACACACACACACAAATACTGTAAATAATGCTTATGGACATCCTGGGCTCTGACTGAGCATTGTACAATAAGCACAGAGCAACACGACTGTGACAATGTCCGGCACACACATAAGCTACTTCCGTGATTTGTGTGTATCTATGATTGTTCCAAATGTGAGGTCCATTCCTATTTCTGAAAATTTGCAACTTCAGTGTTCAACTTACTGTAGTGAAGGCCACAGGTGGGTAGCAAGAAGGTCCCTTCTCTTCACTGTTTTCAATGTACTCCCATTCTTCAAAATTTTAGAGAATTAATAGGGATTAAACAGCCGAACTTTCCACAGCCATGAAGAGATGCTGAATCCAGGTCTCCCGGTCAATTCTCACATTTGTTTCAATTGAGAGGATTCAGTGTTCAGGCACAACACTTTGGGGTTGCACACCTACATGAATACATATTAAAAAGCATGTAAAGTAAAGTAAGCTTGCCTTTAAGAGTGCGGAAGGTGTATAAACAGCAAATAAAATGACAGTCATCGTCTTGTGTCCCCCATTAAAAGGCAATTATGATGGACAAAATATTCCCATGCTGAATATAGGGTAAATTCCAAAAGTTATTCTGACAGTGTCACTTCTTAAGGGAAAGGCTAAGAGTTGGCTGACAAATCTTTCCCCCCGCAGCATTAAGATATGCCTACATAGAATCCTAGTACTTCTTTTAAATATTTGTCTTGTTGGAATTTTTAAAATGATATATTAAAAGTATTACTTAATGAAAAACTAAGTGTTTTATTTAGTGCTGTGTGTCAGCACTTAAAGGGTTATAGCACGTAGGACAGTGTTCCAGAGCGGGGCTCCGATCATCTGACCGGAATCACTGCAGCTAGGAGTTGGCAAACTTTTGCTGTGAAAGGCTGCTAAGCCTTCAGACTTTGCCACACAGTCCCTGTTGCAACAATTGATTTCTGCCCAGTGTCATGGCACAAAAGTAGCCGTAGATGTCTCATATCTGAATAAGAGCAGCAGTATGCCAATAAATCTTTATTTACACAAACAGGCTGAAACACATAACTTATAGCAATATTTTGCTTTTCTCTTTTAAATAATGCAACTTACTCTAGGAAATACTTAGCTCACAGCCCAGTGCTGAAATCATTCATGCATGCACACATGCATGCACACCCTTCTTTTTTTTTTTTTTTTTTTTTTTTTGGCCATTCTAGGGATCTAACCCAAGTCTTCACTCTGGGCCCCTTCACCCTTGTGATCTGTCTGCCTTAGCTTCCCAGAGTACTGGGATTACAAGTATGAGCCACCACACCTAAAAATGTTTTGGAAAATCAGACTTGCCCATTTCTACCAAGAGTGCTCTCTGGTACGTACTTTTCTCCTCATCTACTTGATTTCCTAAATGCTACTCCTGACTGTGCTAATGTTCATCACCTGAAGATTCAAAAACATTCACTGCTTGTTGAAGTGCAGACTCCTTAAGCAGAATGGTGCACCATCACATCTACAGTTTTTCTTTTCAAAAGGTCCTGGGTGATTTGTTTTCTTTTTTTGAACCCTATGTTTGAGAAGCTCTGATCGGGTTTATCAGGTGGAATTGTACATTGACCTATAATTAAAATTATGTCCCATGTTCTCTGAAGAACATTCTAGTATTTTCCCCAAAAGCCCTTGTTTTGTCTTGCTTTAATTTATGCTCAATTTAGGGCTTTTTTTCTTTTCCTCCAGTGTCACTTTTAATTTCCAGTATTATAAGAGCAGAAAAAGATGAAAGTAGATTCCATCCATCATCACATTTATAATCTGTATGGTCTCTATCTTCCATGGCCAAAGGATAATTGATTCACATGCAATTCTTCTAAAGGGATATTTTGACCGTATTTTCTTTTTTTAGAATTGTATTAAACATCTTCAATTTTGCCATGTAATTTTACCTTGTGTTGTCTGATTAAATAGCTCATCCACTGGTTTGTTCTAGGGATTATAAGTTATTTTCCCTCCTGGAATTTTTCTTTGCCCTGACAGTTTCTACTGGGTGTGTTCTAATATCCTGGACTGGACTGGATGGCTTCTTTGGCTTTGCCTGTGGCTGTAATGATGCCAAAAGCTAAATTCTACATGTGGTAAAATAAGGCTTACTTTACTCAACTAATATACACAGTTAACTGTCGGGGCAGTAGCTGCAATCATAATTAGTCAAAACTTTCCCCAGTCTCAGCATCACATACTGTTTGTCCCAATGTGCTGATATTTTGTTCTCTAACTCTCCCTTCGGTAGCTTTTCTCACCTTTGCCTGAAATCTTGTGCCTGTGGCTCTTGAGTCAGCACTGGCCTCCTTTGTTTGCTGCAGTACATACTTGGAATTGCCTTTTCCTTAGAGGCCTCAATTCTGACATCTCTTTCCTTCCTTTTCTTCGATTAGAGTTGTCTGGGGATGATAATGATGACTTTCAGAAAGAAGAAATTTCTTGGAGTTAGCAGGAATTCTGGAGGGAGACTGAGCCAGCCTTGTCTGTAAGACAGATTAGCCGGCCTCCTCCTTACCCTTTCACCCAAGGCTATTTTCCGTTTGGAATTATCATAAAGCCAGCCAAAACCTGTCCCCGGGTGTGTGGACGGGGGCACTAGGCACAAGGCAATTCCAATTAGCAGTCTAATTTTAACTTGGATCCTAGCCAGAGGGCTTCATCTCTCAGTACTTTCAAACGCTAGAGTGGTGGTCAAGTGGGTTACCTTGGACTTCTCTTGGCCTGCCTGAGAGGTTATGGTCAATTACATTCGAGGGTCATTTTCAAGCAAGACGGAATCAGCAATTGGAATGGAGGTTGTGAAGCAAATATTCATTTTTATCCCAACTGGGAAATGCTTATCAAAATAGTTCTTAGTTATCAAGCAAGCACAAAGTGCCTGGAAATGACGTTCCCAGCAGAGGAAATGGCCCAGCTGTGCTTTTTTTGGCTTTCTCTCATCTGCTCAACAGGAAAAATATTAATCAATGGGAAAAATGCTCCCTTTCTGTTAATTTAACACATGAGTTTTAGGTAGTGTGGGAAATAGTAATACCTAAAGCTTTTACAATACAATTTTATTACATGGCTCACAAAGAACTTTTTAGAAACTAGTTGTTACTTAAGCTTCAAATTTGTGCCTATAGAGATGTTTTATTTTCTTGAGAGCACAGCTGAAAAACTGCGATAGAGAAAGTCCCAGGGCCCCCTGTGGTCTAGTATTAACTGCGTGGAAAGTGGCGGGAAGAGATCTGGCGACCCTTTGTAAGTTGCCACTGAGCAACACCTTTTCTTTCCCCATCAACAGGGAAGCAATTAGAAATTCAGTATTTCCTCATAAAACGAATTAGCACCACTTCTTCCAGGAGATAAAAAATATATTTAAAGCAAGAGTCCCATAACTGGGCTTTCCAGAGTTTGATCTCACTGTCTGTGTATGTTGTGAATTTTTATGGAAAGATGGTTTAGGTACAACACAATGGCTACATCCGAAGGGTCCAGCCTGCTGTCTTTTCACTAAGGGAGCCCACCTAGCTACCCGTGTGTCTCCTTGTCTCTTTTGTTCAAGGTGATGAGGCTTCGCAAACTTGCTCAGCAGATTGCAAACTGCAAGCAGTGCATTGAACGGTCAGCATCCCTCATCTCACAAGCAGAACACTCTCTGAAGGAGAATGATCATGCTCGCTTCCTACAGACAGCTAAGAACATCACTGAGAGGTGAGTGGATGGGCCGCTGGGAAGTTCTCAGGCTCCTAGTCGCTGGTATGGGGCCGTGATTAGGTGGCCTTGCGCTTGCCTAGCGTTTATTTTCATTTTCAAGGCCCAGTACCAGGGAGAACAGAGGCCTTGAGCTGTTTGTTCCAGCTAAAGATGCTTCCCTTTGATGCCCTTTTCGTAACAGCCTTTGAAGGCCTTTGAAGTGAGAGTCTACTAACTAGTGAGACAGAATGAAATCAACCTGCTGGGGTGGGGGGATTATGCTGGCCCCGGAACAGTATTCATTGTGACTGTCAGACCAGATTTCATCATATACTTGGTAACAGAGTCAAAATAAAGATAAAATATAAAAAGGAATCTTCCATTGCATGTTATTTATCTAAAAAACTATGGCACAGATGTTCTCTGTTAGGCTTGTTTTTATGTGATTGAGGAGCTGGACCTTACCAGAGAATGACAGAGTTGACTAAAGCAGCAGAAAAAGGGCCAAACTGACTCTCATGCAGCCTTCTTTTAAAATACTCTCTGTTCCACATGAAGGAATTTAAAAATGATGTTATCTGAAGAGCCAGCTCAGCAGTAAACCTAACAAGGATGAGTATTCCTTTAGCACACCTACCTGATTGGCATACAAATGACTCCTCTCCACGGATGCAAACATCTGTAGCAACTCGAGTGGCTCCAAAAAAGGAGCACTAAGCCGGGCTGAGTACAACCAATACCATATAAATGACATCTGTGAGCAATTGCCAATGACCTTGACTTGTCATTCATTCTGATTTTTGATGAAGTTGTCCTTCATGCAAAGCAATAGTGGAATCTTATGGTTAAAAGATGCCAAAGTGGTCATTTGTGATGGTCTTTATCCCAGAGCACAGGCTCTGTAAAGCATCAGAAAGTATTTGCGGCTTTGCAGGTTGTAAGGTCTGGGCTACAGCTACGCAACCCTGCCTTGTAGCTCCACAACAGCCAGACAATATGGAAACAAATGGGTGTGGCTGACTGCCAATAAAACCATTTACAAAACAGTCTGCAGGTTCCACTTTGCCAGCCCATGGCCTAGGGGAGAAAATATGCTCACCATCTTATGACTGGAATGTCTTCAAAGAAGGAAAAATGAAACCAACATTTATTACGTGATTGCCTGTGTCAGACACCCTGCTAATAATTCTCAAAATAACATCTAGAGGTAGGCCTTGGTATTTCCATTTTCACTGTTCTTAAGAGTAGCGTACAGCATTTTTATAGTTTTAATCCACTAGCCTGCAAGCTTCGTGGTGTTACTTCTTACATTTGAGAAACTTCCTTTTGCAGCAGATGAGATACTTATCTCTTCTAAAGGACAAGGGTAACAGCTGGCTATCATCGCTTTCATGTCCTGAAAACGCTCTCCTCCCTACTGTAAAGACAGGCCAGTTTCTTTCCTCATGCCTCCTAAGTTCCGAGTGTTTGTTTGTACCACTCTCCTCCGGATGGTGACCAACTGCTCATCAGTCATCCTAAAGTTAAAAACTTCAGACAGCACTAAGAGGGCAGTGGACGCAGGGCAGTATAGCAGCATTTACGCTGAGGTCAGGTTCCCAATCTGGAATCCAAGAGTCTGTGTCTCTACTTGGGGATGGGGTGATATCCAGATAAAGTGGGTTCTATGAGATGCATCTTAGGCAACCCCTACAAATCACGATGAGTGTCACAGAAGTAAGCTGCCCTCACAGTTGAGAGAGAATGAGACCCTCCAGCAGTTCTGCCAGAAGGGCACAGACTCAGTTGAAGGCCAGCACAAGCACATGAGCACACACCTGCGATCTCCCGCAGACCTGTCAGGGTACATCTGATCCCTCTCGGCTCTCCTCGTAACAGGCCCATTGCATCAGAAATGGGAACATGACTTTCAATCCTTTTACGGTGAAGAATGAGCTTCTGTTGAGTTTCAGTACATAGCGTGGTAAAAATCTGCTGGAAGTCCTTGTCCTTCTGTAACCCCTCTTCTTCCCATCTCTTGTTTGTCAAACATCTGGGTTAATTACTGAGCTTTTCTCATTCCAGGAGCTGGCATGTAGTAAAAGCACACTGGGTTCAGATAAGAAGTTTGGAGACCTGGGTTCAAATCCACACAATGTTCCCTTTTCAGTGTGACTCTTTAAGCTATTTGCTACTCAGAAATTGGGCTCATAATAGCTAATCTGTATTGTGAAATTTTTCTGGATATTCCTCAGAAAATGGTCTCAAGCATCCCAGGCATTCTGTAAATGCAAGCTGATATAGTGTTTTCATATTTCAATATGATCCGTCTTGTGTATTCAGTGCTGCTCTATGTCTGCCTGCCTCTGTTCTTCAACCTGTCATTTAACATGCTTCTCTAGGACATGATTTCCCAGTTTGGTCTAGTCTTGTGTGTGCCCTGGGTTTTCACTCCCATAATACAGTGCTTCCAGATCATCGTTATTCTTTTACTCAAGTGTGGAACATAGAACAGACTTTAAATCCTACAGGTATTCCTAAAGGGAGATTTAGATGAGATCTTCCTACATCATTAAATCACCTAAAGGGATATGTTTTCCTATAAGCTGATTGCAAACTGCAAAACCTGTTTTCAATTCAGAAATGTCAAGCACCCCCAAAAGGACATAGAGCCTCAAGCTTTACATTGTAGGAGATGCATATGCTTTGTAACCAACTGTTTAGCTATGAGATAATTGCCTAGTAATTATGGATAGCATTGAGGCTGCTCATTAACACTTCTGAGTCTGATTTTGCTTATATGCTCCAAGTGGGCAGGATTCCTGGCCATCTTGTTTTCACTATTATAGACCCAGCACATTGCAAACTTCCTACTATGAATATATGAGCCAATGAATCCATGTACGGGGCTGAATTTCCCTGTATAATATAGCTGTTATAAGGATGAAATATAATAATAAAGTAAAAACATTAGCTAACCCAGTTTCTGTCACAAAGTGAATATGCAACAAATGCTAATTTCCTTCTTATTTACTGGATGAATGTAAATTTAATATGTAACACATTATATTCTCAAGCACACTAATACATAGGTGTTTGGTGTGATTATCTGGGCACCTTTCTAACATGTTAAGTGAGCAAAAGTTTCCATCAAATGTGGGCATAAAAGACTTGCTCTATTGCTTACAAAGAATCAAAAAGTAGAATTGCTTTTAGCAGCAAATGAACAAAATTTCCTCAAGCAGAATCCATTTTTCAGAGGTTCTTGGAGGTTCTCCAACTCCAAGGCAAGCCCTGTGTTCCTCACCATCACAGGCAGATCAAGGATTTGTCAGGCTTTTCCAGAAGATAAAACTAAGAATGCCAGTTGTGAGCTCTGGAAAGATGTCACTTACTTTTGGAACCCACACATCACATGTGTGGGTTTTGAAGTCTGTAGTGTTAATAAGTATTATGATAACAACAGGTTCCAGGGCCAAACGTGCTTGGGACAGCCCAGATTGGCCAAAGTACTGCACATTTTGTCACTGTGACACTCACTGTGTTCTACCATGACGATGTGCTTTGTTTGGCAGAAGCTTTGTGAACAGTGTAGTTCTTCCACCTTCTGGAAAACTGGCCCTATATGGTCACTAACAGCCAAGTGTCCTGGAGGTTAGATTAGAGTTCAAAGCAGAAATATAAACAGAGAGCAGTGTGTACCTCCACTCGCTTAAGTGTCAGGATGGGACACAGGCTCTATTTGCTCTAACATGTTAAGACCTACACACACACACACACACACACACACACACACACACATATCTGCATGTGTATGCTATGCACAGATTCACACACATATGCACAGACACACAACTGTAAAGCAAAGAACTGAGACAGTGACGTACCAACAACCCTAGTGGGTGTTGGAAATTCATCTAAAAGGCTGGAAGATGGGCAACAAGGGATTGGGAAATTAAAACATGGCCTAAAATGTTGAATTTGGCAGATTTCCCCTTGTCTGTCACTCCAATCAAGAATTTGAAATTATGGCCAATGATAAGTATCTTTCCTTCCATCAAGAAAAGACTGTGTAGGTGTTAAAAGCTGCAGTAATCTCCAAAGCTTCTTGCTGTCAGTCTTTGCCTCCCAGGCTGGGTACCTCCGTCCTTTTGGTTCCCACACAGCACTCCTACCGTCAAGAAGGCAGGCACTTTTAACACGTCCCTCAATGAAAGTCCACTTTATTGAATTCTTTATTGTCCATAGAATTACAAGAAAGTTGGAACAAAATCTATTCTGGATGAGCCTGAACAAAGCAGCTACTACTGCCGTTGGGCAAGAGAAACACTAGAGCCAGATTACCTCTGGACAGGGCAGTCTGACCTGTTGGGCACACAGTCTGTGCTGCGTGTGAGCAGAAGAGCCATGCAATCATAAATTGGGTGCTTGTTTCCACACAGCCTGGTGCGGTCCTTCCTGTTGGGTGTAATGAAAGAGAAGTAAGTAGGGTCGTCACTTTGAAATGTGTTTTGAGGAGCGCAAATGACACTGTAGCATTTCTCTGACCTTCTCTGCAAAGGTGCAAATATTTGGGGCTCTTTTAGTGTTTGGCATACTTTAAGGGCATCCTAAACATATTCGCTGAAAATTCAATTTGAACTACCAAGCATGCTCATATCCAGTATTCTAAATTAGCAGTTATTAGTATCAACAATTAGCCCAATTCCTTTGAGTGCAATTAGCCAGTAAAATCACACAGCTCTGCTATGCACTGCTTCTCGGTGAATCAGTGCAGAAGTGAAGTTAGATTCCTTATCCTCCTATGGACAGTGAAACCCTTCTTTTCAGAGTTCATATCTGTTAAGTTTCATGTGTGGATCCTAATACTATTCCCATTAGGTCATTATTGGTAATCAATCTACCTCCTTCCCTCCCTATATAACAATGAAAATTTTCCAGGAATACAAATTCCTATGTCCTTATAGTTATGAGGATTTTGAACATTTCAAAGGTAATTTCTTACTGAGGTTAAATTCACATAAAATAAAATAACCAACTGAAAGTGTACAATTCTGCCTATTACGGATATTTGATACTAGTGAACCACACAATATATGGTCTTTTGTGCTTAATTAGTTTTAGCACTGTGTTCACCGATTCAATAGTATAGCATGTGTCAGAATTCATTCCTTTTCATGGTTGAATAATAATCCACTCCATGGGTATATCCACAAGTATAATTTTTTTTTTCCAATACATGACCTTGCGCTTGCCAGGCAGGCACTGTGCCGCTGAGCTAAATCCTCAGCCCCCCACAGATATAATTTTTATAGTCAAAATATAGTGTCTTTCTAAAAATCCAAAGTTTTAAGACCCACTAAACAATTTAAACATGAATATAACCCTTGGAGTAACTGGACTGAAAATGTCCTGTTTTGAGTGGAAGTGTGTCAACGTGAAATTCTCCTACTGGCCTTGTACAAGTGAACATCAATGGTGCTTTTTCAAAAATAAGTAACTAGATTTAGACCTGAATTATTTCAAAGTTGTTTCTTTCCACAAAACATCCCAGTGCCCTCAACTTGGAGGAACTTGATAGCAAAGTACCAAACTCAGCAAGATTACAAGTAGTCTGATATGCTCAGGAGTAGTAAGAAACTCACTTGCATCTTTGAATCAGTCAAACTGTTCTGCTGTTAATAACTTTACAAGTCAATTTAAGAGCACCAAGAAGGAGACTGGTCTGTTCCAATTCCTTGCTTCCTGGTGTGTACATGAGAGCAGTTGCTAGCAAGCTTGACACACAGAGGACACCATGCAGTCACTGGGGAAATCTGCACAAAAGCTCATGAATATTTTCTATGGCATCTGCTGGGAATATGGTGCAAAAAAAATGAATACAAGGAGAATGAAAACAAGCCAGACAAAAACTCTTTTCTTAAGTTTATTTTAGAGGGAGGCTAGTAATTGATTAAACTAATCCGATATCTGGAAACATTCTTTTTTAATCTTCACTTTGCCTTTTATGCAGTTGGAAATTTGGGAGACTCCCCTTTGAAGTGGAGCAGGGGCAATTCTTCAGGAACAAACAGTTTTCCAGACAGATGTGTGAAGAAATGCCTGGAGCTATGCGCTTCTTGCTGGGGTTAGATGTGATGGGGCCAGGCTGTTAAATACACAACAGCATGAAATATGAATATTCTTTCGCCTCCACGGGGAATTCTTTTTCCGATAGTAAAAAGGAAAGGGGAAGCCATTCTGTTGCTTTTCCAAGTTCCTCTGCATCTTTAAGCACGCATTCGCTTGCTTTCTATTCCTGTGCCCTGCTGTCTGGAGAGTCTCCCTAAAGCTGTCTGTAAAAGCAAGAACACTTGCTTTTTCAATGATAGTCCTTTTCCTTTTATGTTTCTTCATTCCCACACAATGATGCTGAAATCCATCTTTTTTTTTTTTTTTTTTTTTTTTAATCTTTTTGAGACAGGGTCTCACTATGCAGTTCAGGCTGGCCTTGAGCTGACTTTGTAGCCCAGGCTGGTCTCGAACCCACAACGATCCTCCTGCCCCAGCCTCCTGAGTGCTGGGATTACAGGCATGCACCACCACACCTGGATGAAATCCATCTTGACATCTCTAAAAAGTTGTTTTGTTTCAATTACAGAGTCTCCATGGCAACTGCATCCTCTCAGGTCCTAATTCCTGAAATCAACCTCAACGACACATTTGACACATTTGCCTTAGATTTTTCCCGAGAGAAGAAACTGCTAGAATGTCTGGATTATCTTACAGGTATTGTCCTTTATATTCTGTTTAATATTGTGTACGTCCAGTGATAGAAACACTTTGCCACCAGATCAGTGTATTTTTTTAAAAACCAGAGGTGCATGCTTTTGGTTTAGGAATGCTCTCTAAAATTCCCGTAAACAGTTTCTGTGAACTTTTGATTTTAACCAAGACTAAATTTGAGACAGGAGAAAAAAAAAAGAAGAGAATCACAATCATTAAGAGAGTACTTATGACCATTTTCTTTCCTGTCAGTGTAGGGTGCTAAATATGATAGGTCTGCTGGCCTTCGAAGGGATGCATAACGTTTTGGGTGTATTTTTCATTTTGAATTAGTAAGGCACCTGACTCTTACAGTACTTTAGCAGAGAAAACTGGCAGCTAACTAAGTGGGTATCCACCTTGCTCCAGCTTTTTGTATTTGCGATCTTACTTTAATCTTCATGATTCTGAATCCTGATTTGGGCAGTGGTGGAGACCAGCCATCTTGCGGAGGGTCAAACAGCAAGGGAGTGGGTGAATTAGACTTTGGCTCAGGTCTACACAGACTCCAATTCAGAATTTCATCCCGGAAAATATCCCAAAACTCACATTGGGATTCCTGGTGCCATGTTTGAGCCCTATGCTTTTCGTTGCCCTGCCCTGTTTTGGTCAGTGCTAGAAAACACCAAGGTAGGAAAAAGAACCAGTCTACTCCTATTCCTAGTAATACATCTAAACTTTTCTTTGCTGTCAGCCTCTAAAGGAGAAACTGAGAATGCTGGCTGGTGGAAAGAATGGGGACTATGGAGACAACCTTATTTGTATTAGTCAAAGCCACCGGGACGGTGACTCAGGAAAGCACAGCATACACAGTGAAGCCAGATGTGCACTGTAGTGAGAACACATAGCCTCCCAGAAGCAATTTCTCTAGCTGAGCGAGGTGTCAGCCTCTCAACTCCCATCCTGTGCTGTACATCTGTGGGCGAGTGGTCAGGAAAGATAGAGCATGAGATGGGAACACTGTATGACATTTGTTTTTACAGTCTGTGGATAGAAAGCAAGGAGTGCTATCTTCAAAGAGCAGTAGACCAGGAAAACAGGGTTTTTCCCTTGTGAAGACACAGGTGCTGCTTTTAGCCTTCCTTCATTTGCAAGGAAAGTGAGCCATTCTGTAAATTTCTTATCAAAAGCAATTTTCCCTTCCAAACATACAGCTCTTATTAAGGAAGAAAAAATTGATTTATAAAACATTTACAGTAAGGTTTCAAACTTGGTATCAAATATTTACGAATACAGTGCCTTCCTTTTTTTGTGCATTTAATGCTGATGTTTGTTTATGTTTTGTTTTGTGAACAAGATCTAACTATGTAATTCAGGCTGCCCTTGAACTCACTGTATAGCCCAGGCTGGCCTCCAACTCATGGTGATCCTCCTGCCTCAGCCTGTCAAGTGCTGAGATTATATGCATGCACCACCATGCCTGCTTCTGAGAGCTAGTTTAACTAATACTATCTAATAATATTAGATAGTAATAGTATGTAATACTATTAGGATTAGATACTAGATAGTAATATTATTACTAGATAGTAATATTAGATAGCATTAGTATTAGTATTTAATAGAACATTCTTCAATGATAGAAATGTTCTGTATCTACACTACTCAAAATATTACCCACTGGGCACAGGGACCAATTGAAAATTTGGCATGTGGCTAGTGAATTTTTACTTTTATTTAACGTTAATTAAATGTAATGAAAATTTAAACAGCCCCATGTAGGTCATAACTATGCATTGAACAGTGCACTTCTAGACTTTCTCTGAACTGTTTTTTCATCATGGCATTCTGTTTAAAATTTCTCCATTTTTCTTGCATCATTTGGAAATGAGTTTGGTTGCAAGCAACAGAAAATCCAACTGACAGTGCCTGAATGAAGAGTGTTCGTATTGCAGAAACAGATCAGAGGCATGCTGTCCAGGGCTGGGCAGTGGTTTGAAGATGACCTCAGACACCAGGTTCTTTCTCTTTTCCTGCTGTGCCATCTTTATTGTTTTGCCCTTTTGCTACACGATCACAACGTGACTACCTCCCAGCATTATGCTCAACTTCTAGGCAAAAAACAGGGGCAGAAGACAAATAGTGAGTCTCTTCATCAGAAAAACAAAATCTTTCTTAAAAACCCCACCTAGAGAACTTATATTTCTGTCTCCTGGGCCGGGTCCATGTCATGATCCCCTTCCCGAGGTCAGAGAGGACTGGAAAATTAAATATTTGCCGGGCCACAAGAGTAGGCTACCCAAAATCGATGTCTCGTTGGCAAGAATGTATCTTCCAATTTCCCTCTAATTGCTAATAGTATTCCAACAATATGTGAACATTTTCATTTCCACAGAAATGTAAGAGTATTCATTAATAGGGAAATTATGAAACTAATGTGCTCTGACTATATGACTATGCAATATATCATGCCAATGGCTCTTTATCCCAAACTAAAGGCCATATGTGCTACCTGCTATTATGCCTTCTGAGCTGTCAACCCCAGATACAATTTCAGTCTATTTCTAGACATAACATCAATCCTGGCCATAACAAATGATGCATGGTCGACACTGCCAAGTCCAAATAGTTTATCAGACATTTGTAAGCAGGAAATGGAGTGTTTGTGGAGTATTAGCCCACCGTTCCTTGGGTAGTGCTTGTGATGAAGGCAAGAAAATAACAGTTCTGGTACCGATGCCATGAGTATTGAAATTGGCAGCATGCTGCTGTTCTCATTTACAGTAAATTAGGTATTGACTTTTCAAGACGAACCCATTGGGTTTACAATCAAAGCAGAGTTAGCCTGCCGGGCTGTGAAAACAAGATTTTTTTCCCTATGACATGATTCTAAGTGGTATGTCAAGTTAATAACCCGTAGAAGTGACATTTTCTTCCTGATTATGCCTACTGCCATGTGTCTTGCCTATTTTAGACTCACATTTTCCTTACAGTTAATCATATAATTGCAATGCAGAAGGAACAAAATCTTTCTACAATGGCCAATGGTGAAATAATTCAAGGCCCTATTTAAGATATGAAAGAAGTATTTTTTCACTGATCTGTGCAGGGGTAATCCCACACTAACAGGGACCACACAGATAATAATAAGCACATTTTACAATGCAGCTGGGCCTCCATGGAATGCATCTCCTGATTGGTGTCGCTGATTCATGCACATCCAAGTCACACCATATGATCCTAAATTTCGCATGTATATACTTCAGCAGACAGATGTACAAATACATATTTCAGAAAGAATGCTTTAAGGTTTGCATAGTGCCCTTCTTTTGCAGACCCCTTCCCAATGTGGGTACTCACTAACATTTATGGAATTCAGCAGTGAGTAGGCAAAGCTGAGCTCACTGACTTAAAACACCAGATTTGGTTTTCATGGTATCTTGGTTATATTTTCAGATAGCAAAGTGAAGACTACTAAAACAGCTTTAAATTTACCATTTCCAAAAACTTGTCCCCCTCTTTGGGTTTCTTTAGGATTCATTAATTCCAGTTAGAATTTAGAGCAAGAAAGAACTCTGCAGTAGCTTAAGTGAAGGTTGATCCCCATCTGTGGAATGCGTACATGTTTCTCCCTTTGAAGTTAGTTTCTGGTGTACAGAAGACTGGAAAGCAAAGGTCTGGATCAATTCTCTAGACCAGAGGTCGGCAAACTTTGACAGTAAAGGGCCAGATGTTAGATGTGTTAGGCTTTGTAGGCCATATGGTGGCAACTATTCAACTTTGCTGTTCTGCTAAAGCATCCACAGACAATACATGACTGAATGAGCCTGGCTATGTTCCAATAAAACTTTATTTACAAAAACAGGCAGAAGGCCAAATTTGGCCCACAGCCATAGTTTGCCAACCCCTGGTCTAAAATATTTTTGCCAGTGCAAAACATTCATTACCTAGGCTTCTTTCTTGTTCACGTACTCTCCTCATAAAACCAGTTGCTGAAATCAATCAAGTGGAAGTCATTTAAAAATTATTGTTTTGGTATGATGTAAAATTGTCCTCTCCAAAATGCATTAAGGAAAGAAAAGTTATAAAGTTAATAAAATGCCAAGGAATTATATTTTCCTTGTGGAAGAAAATTATATTTCTTAGATATTATTGATCGTCAGTCATGGTCATAATTTAAAATATCACCTATAATTTGAGAATTAAGAATAAATTGGTGCTACACTAATAAATTTTTAACAGTTATCAAAATGTCTAATTAAAGAAAATTTGCAAATGCTTATCTAATTTGCTATAGGATAACAAATATCGGCATTTCTCTGATTGGATACTTACACATAAAAATATCTGGTACCATGTACACTAAGAGTGGGCCAACTGGGTCACAGGCTAAATTCAGCCCTCTGCGGAATACAGGTGTTTTGAAACCTAGGTTATACCTATGTATGTAAAAGTCATCCACAGGTACTTTAATGTCACAGTGGCAGAGTTGAGTAGTTGCAACAGCAGCTATCTGACCTACAAAGTGATATTGCTTGTCCTGCACTAGTAAAAATAGTTTGTTAAAATATTTACCATCCACCCCTTTGCTGTAAAGGTTTGCCTACACTCTGAAGGGAATGACACTATAAAAGTTCATCTTGTTTCCTTTTTCCATGTCTTTTTTATTAGTACATATTGATTATACAGAGTCCTGGGATTCATTTGGCAGTTTTGTACATGCACATAACATACTTTGATTATTTTTACCCCCCCAAAAAATTTTGCGTCCTGCAGGAGAAAGTGTTGTTTACTTAATCTCTTAAACACATCCACATAAAAACTGAGATAATTTTACACAGGCTGGGTCTGGCCATACTCCTTGTTAGAAATAAAACCAACAACCAACCATCTCAAATTTTCTGGTTTGAGGTTACCATCTCTCGGACAGTAGCCCTGATGGATCTATTTGGAAAACTTTTCTTCAGCAGTGAAATATCTTCTTGGAAACAGTGTCCAGCAGTGTGTTCTCCTCCACTGATGAGCCTTCTTTGCCCTCACAGCTCCAAATCCTCCCACAATTAGAGAAGAGCTCTGCACAGCTTCATATGACACCATCACTGTCCACTGGACTTCAGATGATGAATTCAGTGTTGTCTCCTATGAGCTCCAGTACACCATTTTCACTGGACAAGCCAATGTTGTTAGTGAGTATCTCATAGCCTACTTACTTCTCTACTTATTTCTGTAGCTGTTTTAAGATAAATCACGTTTTTCAATCTAAACATCAAAGGAAGACAAGGAAGGAAAGAGTACATAATGTTTAATGGCTTTGTCTTTCCCGACCAAGAAAGTAATAACACTTGTACTATGCTACTAAAGTTGTTGGTTAAATGCTGATGAAAACTAGTCACCTCTTGTAAACCACATGGATAAATTTCACAAATCAATTATTAAAGGAAAGAAGCAGGACATAAAAGAATATGTAGTGTGAATTGATTTATCCATTCATAATGTAAAAATTAAAATAAACTGTTTTGCTTTAAAATGTACCCTAACTGTGATGGTTAACTTTTGAATGAGAGGGAGAATGGCACCCCCTGGGAAGAAATATTTGGACATTCGTGGGATACCAGCAATTTCTGAGTGGCCATTATCTGCTTTAGTCATTACTTTATACATTTAGTTTCGCTTTTCTGAGTGTTATTTTACAATTTTCAGAAAAAATAAGGATTGAGTCAAATGAGTATACAAAGAATGCTAAATGCCTGGTCTCATTCATGAGTAATCTGGGGTCATCACTGTAGATGTTAGTAGCTGGCCCCATGTGGGAAGAATTTCTAGCCCTACCTGTGAGACCATCTCTCACTGAGGAGTATTTGATGTTCGGCATCCAGGACAACTTGGTGGTCTCAAATAACAGTAGATGGCCGAGAAATGATAGCAGAGATAGCACTCCTCCCCACCCCACAGTTACTCCAATCAAGCTGATCAAAGAGCAAAGAACCAGAAGAAATGGTTTTTCCGGAGAACAAATCTCAAACTTCTTTAGTGAAGGGAAGTAGAATATGTCAAAGTAGACTAGAATAGAACAGACAGACTAGCAGTCACTTTTCAACAAAAAGTTTTGAATAAATTCGTATCAACTTAATGTGCTTTTATTATATAAACCTTTTCTCTGTTCATTACATTGTTCTTTGGTGGCACAAATACTTCTGCACACATGATGCTTAAAATAGAAATTTAATTTATGATTAATTAAAAGAATGATGAAGAAAGACACCAATTTCTAAGCAGCTAAAGTATATATGACTGATACAAACTAGTGACTCCTCCGACCTCCCGTGTAGCCACTTTTCTCAGCTTCCTTTCTGTGGCCATCTCACCTTCCTCCCCCTAACTGATCTACCTTAGAAGTTTTAATTGAAATCTTACCACTTTCCAAGGGTGTGAAATTTTTGAGTGGAATGAGGAATGTCATGAAATGTCATGTCAAGAACAGCTTTGGCCAGCTGCCAAGTAGGTAGCAAGTAGAGAGAGGACAGAAGTGATAGGTGGAGCAAGAAGGTCTTGGAGAAAATTATGCCTGAACTGTCTTGAAAGGAAGTGGCTGTCTACCAGCTGTCTACCAGCTGTCTACCAGTGAGATACCTACCAGCGAGGTATTGTAAACATCTGGGTCTTCAGAAGCAAGCCTGTAGAGACATAAACTGGCAGGGCATTCTGGGAGATCTTACAGATTCACCCTCAATGGGGAAGTCAGTGAGGAAGGGAAGACAGAAAAACCAAAAGAGAAGTAGAGCCAGAACTCAAATCCATATCAATCTGGCTCCAAAAAACATGTGTCCTCAGCCATTAGTCAGTTAATTTTAACATGGAGGCAACAGACAGGTCACAGAGGGTCACCAGGGCACACCATTTTACCCTGTGAACTTAGTAGTCATTCAGGGCAATAGTGTATGCAATTTGAAGGTGACTCAGAAGCAGAGTGGAGAACAGAGTGGAAAAGAGCAAGACTAGCAGCAGGGACAGCAACTAGGACATTCATAGTAATTCACTGAGACAAAAATAGCCAGGACTCATAAATAGCACTCAGAGCAAAAATGAAAAGGAGATGGCACTTCCAGAAAGACTTCTGTACTGCTGGCCCATCGCCCCTGGTAACATTATTTCTGTACTTACATATTTCAAGTGCTCTTTGAGGCAAGTTCTATGGCAATGCTTTGACATCATTTCTTTCCTTCCAGGATTCCTCTTCTCTAGTTCCACAAGCCCTGCAACAAATCATGTAGAAACGAAAATTCCCTAAAATCTTTTCTGTGTATTCCATACTACACACTGTTCTTCACTTTGTTTTATTTTCTTTTACTCAATATCACGTCTGAGAGATCATTATATTTCAGCACAAATAAAGAATGTTTCATTTCCTCTTGAGGCAGCATTAGTATCCTACTGTAAAGCTGTACCCTAATTTATTTATCCCAAGTTCTGTTGATGAATATTTAGCTTGTTTCTAATCTTTAGCCCTTATTCATTGCCTCAATGAATACCATTGAGTTTTGTCCTTTTACAGACAGGGAATTATATCTATAGTATAATCTCTTGAGGTACACTTGCTAGGAAAAGATTATTTGCACTTTAATTTTGGTTGACAACGTCACATTGCCCTTCAGAGGTGACATATATTTTTAAATGCATTTTCTCAGCTGTACGAGTTTATGTTTCACTGATCTTGGACATATATACTGTAAAATTAGCATGAGAAACCTGATTTGAAGCAAAGTGTACATATAACATCTACATGATTACATAAAAATTTGAGACCTAACTTAACTAGAACAGGAATCATAGCACACTGACCTGCATACTAGTATATGCTATAATATGGAGGAGAAAACACAACAACGTGAAGGAACAATAATTCATGTCTTTTTGTCTTCATTTAACGAATTACTTTCTCAGTATTGTGTGGCAAATATTGCTAGTATATTGGGTAAACTAAACCAGAGGTTATATCAAATGCAAAGAGGATGAAATTCACAAGATGGTGACAAAAGACAGACTATTGATGACTGTGCATATTATGACCCCCCAAAAGAAAACATTTGGACTCATTTTATGCCAGATGGGTGGTTCTTTGCCCATATGAGTAATATTAAGTTTCTTTCAAATTATTTTTGCTTGATTTGGGAAAGATTATACCTATTTTCTATTGCTGTAAAATTATTTTCTCAAAATGTAGCATTTTAATGTAGTATCAATTATTATTTCACTTTCCATGGGTCAAAGGTCTGGTATGGCTGAGCTGGATCCTCTTCTTAGGGTTTCACATGGCTGAAATCAAGGTATCGGCTGAGTCTTGTTTTCATCTCAAAACAAGGCTAAGGAAGAACCACTTCCTAGCTTCCACAGTTTGTTGCCAGTATTTGTTTTAGTATCGTTGTAGAATTTATGGCAACTTGCTTCTTTAAAGCCAGCAAGGGAGAAAGTCTGCTACTTCAAGCCTCTCAGCCCAAATTAACCATTAAAGGACATACTTGATTGGGTTAGACCAATTCAGAGCAATCTCCCTGTTGATTAACTCAAAGTCAAATGACCTTTATATTATCTGCAAATTCCCTTCACCTTTGCCAAATAATGTACTATAGTCACAAGACTTAAAAAGGTGATAGACTTTGTTCCTTTCCCATATTCTGGTTCATTTGAAATAGATCACAGCTGCATGCCTATGCTCAAGAAGAAAGGATCACACAATGTTATGAATACCAGGTAGTACAAATCCTGAGGTTCTTAGATAATTGTTGTGATGATTAAGCTTAATTGTCAACTTCGTTGGCTTTGGAGATTCCTAGAAGATTAGTAAAACATACGGTTTGCTATGTCTGGTTGGGTCATGGATACATGACCTTGGAGTCTATATCTAGTCCCTGGCTCCTTCCTCTCCTTGCTGCTCCTCTACTCTGCTTCCTAGCTACCATGAAGTGAGCAGCTGTGCTCCACCACACCCTTGCACCATTATGTTTCTGCTTTAGAACCAGCAAACCATGGACTGACTCCTTTAAGATCATAAGCTTAATAAACTTCTCTGCTTTTAAGTTTTAGGTGTCAGACATTTTGTCTAGCAAGGGAAAAACAATTGTTTCATCTAAAATTTTTTGAGTCAGATTATCATGGACATTGGAGAAGCATATTTCCTCAGCCTGGACAGACAGGCCTTTTATCATTTGGTTTTTAAGCCCGGCCAGCTCAGTCAGTGGAGCGTGAGACTCTTATTGGTTTTTAAGGAATAGCCAACAGCCACAGGGCCTAAATACAAAATAACAGTAAGCACTTCTTGTTCAAGTCCCTGGAGTCAGCTGGTGGTCAACTGGAAGGTGCTACTGATCTAGGCTTTGTCTCATGGCAGGTTACTAACTGGGGTGGCTTGACTGCTGCGTGTGTCTCTCATTTCCTTGTGTTCTCCTAGTGGTTGCAGAGGTGCAGGGGTAAGGGCAGAACAGATTGCACATGTGCATTTTAAGTCCCTGTCTCATGAGTGAGTTTTGAGTGAGAATGAGAGGGCCTCCAAAGTTATGTAGCAAACAGCACCAATACTGTGAGTAGTAAGGAACTGGGGCCAGAAGGAACTGTAAAGCCCTATTTGGTATCAGTACTTCATCCCCCAAATGAAAGAAAAATATTTATCTCCTCAAAGATAGGGGTTTGCAGCTGTTAAACTAGGCCTGCCTTGACTTCCATGCCACTAACGTGGAAAATAATACCAAACCATGATCCAGAAATGAATGGATGACTACAAAAGGCCATGCCTAAATAATTTCAATAAGAACAAAACTATTGAGCATGATGAATTCAGAACTTTACGCTGGGTAATTCCAGGTAAGGTATTTTGCTCCTGGAAATCAGTTACCACAAGAAAATAAATGCAAATGGAATATTGAAGACGATAGATCTGCCTTATTTAATGCATAGTTGTCCAAAGCGGCTGGAAAACCATGAAACTGTTAGTGCTTGTCCAACCAGGACAGTCTTATAGGGTTATTCATCTCTTTATGCCCAGGATAGTGAAGGCCTGATTCCTACAGAATCAGTTTACAACAAGGAAAGAGTACATTTAGATAAAAAGTTAAATGAAATGCATCATTTTCACATCTTTTGCACTTATAGCTACTGAAGGAAATTTAAATTTGAATCTCAACTTTGCATCTCACCAGCTCTGTATTCATTAGCAAATTAATCTCCTCCTGATCTCTTTGCTCATCTATAAGAAGTGCCAATGGTTTTAACTTCACATGATTAAGATAGAAAGTAAAGGCTTTAGCTTTATGTTTGCCACAGCGGCAACATATAAATATTCACAGTTATTATAACTACAAAACATACACTGCACTAACCAAGCCATCAATGCATTTTAAAAGGATAATATTTTATGTCATATGATAAGGACCAGTTGTGCAGTTTGCCAAGATTATGTAGATGATAGCTTTTCACAAACTCTCCATGTCAAAGGCCTTCCTTGAATGTTGCTTGTCCATCCATTTTTTCATTTGGAGGAGTATCCTTTACAGACACTGTATTGAATATCAATCTAACTATAAAACTCTACTGAAAATGGGAAGATATATTATGTTCAAAACCTGCCTTGGCTTCTTATACTACACTACACTAGGAGATATTTTTATTGTCTCTAGGTCATGGTTCCTTCACTTGTAATAGTAAATTGGAATTAATTGCCTTCCACTGGGTTTAGTGAAGAGAATTAGATAGTATCTATGAAGCTTTTTCAATCCTATGAAGGCTCCCACTAATGAAATATGCACATTTACCTGCAAAATTAATGGCATTAGCTTTTTTTGTATTTTTCATTTTATTGGTAGACTTTTAATTGCAGATGTTAATATCTGGGTTTATTAATACTTAGATATACATTTTAATTTTACAATATTTTCATCCACATTTTGCCCAGAACTACTTTTAATACCTTATTTAAAAATCTTATGTGGGAGCCTTTTCCCAGCAGGCTACTTTTGTTATTAGAACAAAACAAAAGCCACATTTCTTCAAGCCATCATGGCAAAGAAGTTCTATGTATTTATTTTAGTCATTCTGAACTATTCATGAAAGTTATTAAACACATACTATTTTTGTAGAGAAGACGGAAAAGGATGTTACTTCTGTGTGATCTGTTTGAAGAGACAAAGGATGCTAGAAGCCAGTGTACAGCCTTCCAAAGAGTGCACACATTGTATGATGTTTTGGATATGTTTTGCTGCAAAGTTATAGTCGCCATACAAGGTTCAGAATTCCCAAATGTAATTAAAATCTTATAATGAGATGAATTATGCCGGGAAGTGCTTCTGACCCATTGTGAGTGAAAAAAATGTACAAAATCAAAAATCTCAATTAGGCTTCATTATGGACTAATTATCTTCCAAGTCCTGTTGTTTTAATACTTCAAGCTGAGTTGGAGGAGGTGAACATTGGAATACCCTCAAAAATGATTGAAAATGAGTTTAAAACCAAGTGAAATTTTAGTCAGGATGGCTGTGGGGTGTTTCATAAAAAGATGCATAAAACCTGGTCACCCATCCTAACGCAATGGGGTGTCAATGCAGAGAATCCTCACTTGAGCAAACTCAGCCCTCAGCACCATATGTAAGAAGTTAGGTGGTACTGGCTTAAGACCAACACTAGCCCTCCAAGTCACCTCACTTAACTCCATCCCTAGAAGAAAATTGTCAATGTTATTTTCTTGGCATTTTTAATCAATCTCTGCATTATTGTCTTGGCCATAATAATAATACAAAGGTAAGCCCAAATAGTCATTATTGTTAGTATTCCTGAAAGTAGCTCACCTCAGTGTAAATCTATCCAATAAAAATTGAGTACTCCATAAACATTTTGTTCTTTTAAAATTCAAGGAAAAATGAGTGACCTCTTCAAAATAATCAGGAGAGTCAGAGTCCTTTTTTTATTTGTTTGGAAAAGTTTTCTAAGACATTAAATCTTTGTTGAGTTAAGATTTTTGGATTGAAGGCCAAGTTACAGTGTGCAGCGATTTCAGACATCTGCTTTATGATGTTGCTGAAAGCATTCCTCCACCACATTAAACCCAGCTTTTGAGTTGTACAGTGATTTAGAGTTTATTGAAACATTTTTACATTTCTTTCTTTGACCGCAGTCGTCATTTTATTGTAGCATATGCAATTAAACAGGAACAGTACAAAACCAGTGAAAATGATAGGATTCTCATTTGAATCTACTGAATGCTGTTATTGTTTTCATTCGTGCCTGACTGCTGTTGACAAAGATCTAGGAATATGAGTGGATTATTCTAGGCAATATAAAAGCTATTTTTTATTACTATTGTAATAATAGTATTAAATACCTAACATAAGTTACAGGCCTTTTAGGGCCCAGAGCTCAGAGTTCAACATGACCCATCTTTGGGTGGGTCAAAATCTAATATTTGGCTATGGCATTACCCAGGAATACAGAGTTTATTAAACTGTGTTCAAGAGAACGATAAAGCAAGACAGGATCAACAGGGATGAAGAGTAGGGAGATTCCAATGTTACTATACTATTTGTGGATATTTTGGGATCTTACACAAATGAGACATGGTAGAAAACAGGACTAAGAGCTAGGGGAAACTGAAGAAGGAAGAGAGGATGGTGTCTCTGCTTGCTTTACTAAATCTTGAAAAGCACACGCGAGTGCACGCGCACACACACCCACCCACACTCAGTCATTTAAACTCTTATGTAAGTCTCAAATTATTTCCATGATTTATGCTTATTTCTTTAAATCTGGCAGTCCTTTGGTGAAAGTGTTCACAGGTGGAAATGAAAAAGAAGTGCGTATATAAAAGTCTGTGAATTATACCTGAAAATACAATGTGCTCAATGTACAAATCATATGAGGTGAATTTTAACAGGTAACAAAATACAAAAAAGTTCTTCTCATCTATGAGAATACCAGGAATATTTAGTGTGATTCAAAGACAGACTTCAGGAAGACTGTGACTACCTTGCATTGCTATGAAAATATTTGTGGTTCAGTGTGTATATGCATTTGTGAATTTCTTTTTACAGAAAGGTTTTATTAGATTCTCAAAGGGGTGAGACCAAAAGAAGGATTAAGGGACTGCTCCTTAAGAGTCTGGTAAGATATAAATTGCAGCAAGATCAAAGGAACTAACCCTTTGACTTGCAAATCAACTAAAAAGGAAGGAGTGGGGAGGCTAGTTTGGAGCCCCTCAGGAAGTGAGGGGTCTAGCCCTCTCCCAGGGAATGTTGAAGGGAATTCAACAGAGAAAGGAAACTTCATGACAGCCCAGTCATGAGGGGGTGGAGATAAGTTCTATGGAGTGGAGATTGATGGGTGGAGAGAAGAGAGGGAGAGTTGGGCCTGATACCAAAAAGATGTTTCCAGCATCAGGCAGCTGCAAAACAAAATGGGCTTCCTTTTTCCTACATGTTCTTCCAAGCATCATAAATCCTTGGCCTGCTCTTCAGCCACATCCTGCAGAATGCAGCCAGAGCAGCGTCCTGCTTCACTCTGGAACCAGCTACCCCAGGGATGCAGATGATCCAAAACTCCCTGTTTGTGCTTTCCCAAGATCTCCTCTGGACCCTGAGTTCCCCATGGATGCTGCTGCTCCAGAATTCTCTCGTGAATGCCTCCTGAATCTACACTAACCCAGAATCACACACTACCCTGATGATCACTTTCTTATCCTCTTGCCCCTCAGTTGGAGATCGATTAGGGTTGTCTGATCTCTACTGGGCTTGCTCCTGGCTTGGCTGTTCCCTGTGTCCCCTCTGTCAGGATAGGAAGTATATCCGAGAACTGTTGTCCCTATGGCAATGGCAGAGATGCAAGGAGTCAACACAACCCCTCAAGGCTTGTAACACTTGTTCTCACAACTAGAACATTATCATTTTGGCCTAATCTTGTTGGCCAAAGCAAGGCATGTGACCAAATACAAAGCCATGTGACAAAGAAATAGATCCTACTTCCCTAAAGGGAGTAACTATAGTCCTTAGGTGGAAATACAGGACTGAGTGAAGAATTAGGAGCAAAAATGCAATCTACCATATCTATGTTAGTAAAGTTGGCTTCCAGCACATGACTCAGGTGTGCTAACCAGCTGTGAGACTCAGAACTGATGCAATCTGAAATGTAATTAATCAGTCCTATGAAAATGGGGAGAAGGTAGAGCGAGAGGAATCAGTGGTTGTTTTCATTTCATCACCCAGTATCTATTAACACACCATACACATATGTAGTGCTTAAGATCCCAGACAGAACCACCTTGACTGCTTCTATTCACATAGATCAGATTTTGCAATATAAAAATTTTAAGTGGCTTGTCCATCTCAAGCACACAGTGGGAACATATAACACAGATTGTCCTCCAACTGTAGATAGGACGCTCAGCAGTCACTGTTAGCTAAGAAAAAATGGCATCAAAGCACTACGCTTGCCAACTCTTACGGTTGAAGTAACCTAAAATTATGCAGCATTGCCCATGCTTGCACCTGTCTGGTTGGCTTTGCAGGTCTGTGTAACTCGGCTGACAGTTGGATGATCGTGCCCAATATTAAGCAGAACCACTACACAGTGCATGGTCTGCAGAGTGGCACCAAGTACATCTTCATGGTCAAGGCCATCAACCAGGCAGGCAACCGCAGCAGCGAGCCTGGGAAGTTGAAGACAAACAGTAAGTGCCATGAATTCAACAGAGCTGTCATCTTACATTTGCTTGCTTTTCAGCTGACTCTACCCCGCTTTCTTTCTTTTCTGTCTTGGGCGCTGTTGACAGCCTTAAAAGAACAAGGAAGGAGCCAGTGTGGAGTCATGGGATTCTCATCAACCACCTCTAGGTTCCAAATCTGACACTATGCCTTCAAGACCATGAGCCCATTAAGCTCTCTGCACTTCAGTCTGTTCATTTTTAAAGTAAATAATCCTAGGGGAGTTCTTGTGAGAAATAGAATATGTCTGTATAAAATCAGACACAGAATGGGGGCCCTGTAAATTGGGGATAATATTTCTTTCATAGTACAAAAGCAAATTAATAACTCTCCTCAGCAAGTTTTTATTTGACTCCATGTAGCTGTCTGGCTCTACGGTTCTTAATCAGGGGCAGTTCTCCCCTTTATCCCTCTACTCCTGCCCAGGGGACATTTAGCAATGTCTAAAAACATTTTTGGTTGTTACAACTGGAGAGAGTGCTATTGGCCAGAAATGATGGGAAGTACCCCATAATACACAGAACAGCCCCCCTTCAAAAAAATGATCTGACTTATACTTGTGTCTCATAGTACTGTCATCTCCCTGGCACTGTCTCTCCCTACATATGTTTTGCTTTATCCTCTCTTCTTTCTTTACAACTTTTTGATCTAGAAATATTATGGTATGTGGCACAGTACTTCTTTGCATAAGATCTCCGAGGAAAAAGCAAATCAGAGTGTCTTAATGTGGTGCTGTGTTTAACTACCAATCAGTCCACAGGAACAATGCAGTGCTTTTCAGGAGAAACTCTCACTTAACCATAGCCTTGATTTTCTAGTGTACTGGAGAACATGTGCTGAGTATTAGAGCGACGGGAAAGGGAAATAACGAGAGCACCACCACAAGGATTGGAAGACTGAGATTCAGCCACTTGGTACCCATGTGGCTGTGACTAGTTTCCTCATATTTTTCCATGTATTCAGAATCTCATAGCAATACTATTGTAGCTCACAAATCAAAGAATTACTGAGAAAATAATAATGCAAGAATATTTTTATATCATTGCATGCTTTAAAACTTTTCCTAGTCTATCAGGACAGTATATTTCTTTTTTAAAATTAAATTAATGGGTACATTTTAGATATACATAATGATCACAGTCATCATTGGGAATTTATACCTGTACATGATGTACCTTGATTCTATTTTTCCCATTCTCTTACCCTCTCTTCCCCCACCTTATTTACAAAAGCTTTCTTTCCATTTTTGCTTATTTTTCTTTTCCCTTCCTTCCTTTCTCCCTCTTCCCTCCCTAGTTCCCCTTCCCGTTTGAACATTTTCTTACTATTTCACAATATCTATTATATATATTTGGTCCTTATTTATACTTTTAGTTTCTCATACCAGAGAAACAATGCAATATTTACACGTGTCCGATTTATTTCACTTAAGAATGTGGTTTCAAGGTGCATCCATTTGCCTAGAAATGATTCAAGTTTATCTTTCTGTATGGGTGAGTCATACGCCATTGTATAAAACACACACTCACATCTTTATCCATTCATCGGTTGATGGGTATTTGGACTGCTTCTTTGAAATAAACATTTTATGTTGGAATAACTACAGATTCACAGAAAATCTGTAGACATTATGGAGAGTACTGCATACCCAGCATCTCCAGCATTATCTTACATAACCTAGGTGCTTTTTCCACAACTACCTGTAAGAAATTAACATTGGCACATTACTCTTACCTGAACCTGAGACTTTATTTGAATTTTAACAGTGTTATCACTAATGTTCTTTTCCTGTTTCAGCATCTAATCTAAGATCTCACATTGCATTTAATGTTTCTTAACTTTTAAAATGAGAATATTTTATGGGAACTTTTTTTTGAGACGGCCTCACTATGCAGTTCATGCTGGCCTTGAACTCACTTATGTACCCCAGGCTGGCCTCAAACTTGCAATGATTCTCCTGCCTCAACCTTTGGAGTGCTGGGATTACAGGCGTGCATCACCATGTCTGGCGAGAACATTTTTAAAATGATGAAATTTCATTTATAGGTGGTTTTAAAAAAGGTCAAAACTAGTCGTGAGTAAAGAAAAAAATATAACATGATGGTACATGGCATAATACTCATGTAGTACTCATAGTACTCATATGCGTACTCCTATCAGCAGTTTTTGCTTTACATTTAAACATGTCTTAGGCCCTTCAAAAATATGTTTGAGCAACTAGTGCATTGGAGATGCTGTGCAAAATGTTGAGGATATTATGAAGATCTTCAATTTCTTGGCATATACATCTCTCAGGAGTTCCTAGATGATTAGGTAATAGAGCATGTTAGTCTTCACTCACCATTCATTCTGTGAAGTCTGAGATAAGAATAACCCTGATGGGTCTGGATTTACAGGGAGTGCCCTACCCAGCCATAGGGTTTTTCAAGGTGTGGTATGATTAGGGGATGGGAGGAGGAGGCAGTGTTCCAAGCACAGGGCATAGCATGTGCAAAGGCCCAGAGACAAGGGGATTATGTTGGTGCAGCAGACAATTGATGAATAAGGTAAAAAAGGCTTAGGTTGAGAAGATGAATGAAAGCTGGACACAAGAGGCAGATTGTGAAACCCCCATGGGTCGTGCTAGGGAGTTTCTTTGAGGAACAATGGTAGGTGGGAAACAGGTTGTAGAATTTAAAGAGGCAGGATGAGATTTCCCACCAAATGATGCTCTTTTGCACTATGACATGGTGAGTGGATTACAAGGCAGGGAGACTGAGGGGTGAGCAAAGTTTCAGGCGATTATGGAAAGAACTGTCCAGCCAGGAGAACAGTGGCCAGAATAGGGTCATGCCCTATACAAATGTTCTAATGAATTAGTGAAACTCTGTATCATCTGTAATGTTTTTTAAATTTTTTAAATTCTCTTTAATGGTTCAATCAATCTTGTGTTCTTACATCTGGTAATATGAGCAACTTCACTGAAGATAAATTCTGTAGCAAAGTAACTGTTGATTTTTTCCTTGAATTAATTGGTCCTTATGAAGCAAAAGCCTGGAATTTGGGCAGAGTGGGTCATAGCTTATTTAGGAAATGAGCCTGGGGAACAGACAGGATTTTGCTCCTTGAGAACCCAGGGTTGGATCAGCAAGTGGGAACTGCTGGTGGGAACTTGCTTGGAGTATGCGTGGCTGGGAGTGTGAGCCAAGGCAAGCAGGGTACTTCAGGGGGCGCTCACCATTCCGAGCCCAGTCTTTGTGATGCTGTGCCACTCTACTCTTCCTCACTGGCAGGAGGCCAAGCAGCACTCACCCTTAGTAAATGACTAGTGCCATAATGGGATTTCTTCCTGTTTTGCCCACTAGTGTCCAGTGAACATTTGTCTTTCGCCTTTACAATGGAAGTATCTCAAGTAATACTATCTTTGTACTTTCCTTGTCTTAGTTCATAGCTTATCTCTAACAGTTGTTAGCATGATCATCCCTGAGGGTGGTTATTTGTTTGCTTGTTTGTTTATAAGGGAAGTCCATAGTTAAACTGCAGGTTTTATGGGCTCTGATAATATATGCTCCCTGCTTAGTACTTGAGGCTTTTATGAGCTCTAACTTTTAAGTTGATAAGTAGGTAGACAGACAGACAGAGATAGCTATATAACTATATCAATATATAGATAGAGATATATAGTATATAGCTAGATAGACATATAGTTATCAGGACCAGAATTCTAAAGCAAGAGTCAGTAAACCATATTTCAAGGGCCAAATCTGACTGCCTATTTTCATATATATATACTGTAAAGTCTTACTGACATGCAACTATTTTCATCCATTTATCTGTCATTTATGGCTGTTTCCTTACTACAGTGACAGAGTTGAGTAGTGATCACAAAAGATACCACATGGGCTGCATAGCTGAAAGTATTTACTGCCTGACCTTTTGCAGCTGATCTAAAAGAAAGAATATTCAAGGTGGTGGTTTTATGTTTTTATCCAAGCAATGGCCGGAAATCCTTTGGCTTACCCATATGTGACAAAAGGCATAGTGCCCCCAATCTCTGAGTTTGTTTTTCCACCAGCATTATGTATTGCCATAGTGAAATTTACCAGACTTTTGCCTGTGATTGTCTGGGAGCTGCATACTGGGCAGGGGCTGCCAACTAGAGCACCATGGGGTTTTTTTGCAATGGGGGTTACTGTGATATCTGAATCAGGTTGTATCTCATTTGCTGCCTTTAAATTCTTGTACCCTATGTGGTATTGAATGACAGGTAGTAATCCAAACCAATATTGAAATGTCAAAGACATAACAGCTACAACAAATTGTCTATGTATGACTCCGCCAAGATTTTTTAATGGTTAAATCTTTTAAAATACAAATGTGAATAATGAAACATAAAGGGCTTTATTATGTATACGAATAAACTCAGGCATATAAAACATGGACATCACTATCATATTTTTCCTGATTATATGACCTGAAATTTTTAGTTTTTTAGGTATTCTAAACTCCTAAGAGTAGTCCTTTGAGTTTTCACAATCTCAGAATATAGTAAACCTTTATAATGTTCTACATGGTAAGACCTGAAAGTGTGATTTGTCTGCTTTCTGGTCTGAGTCTATTGAGGGTAAATATGCTTTATTCCTGATTGAACATGGTGTGAAAGAAAGTCTTTATTTTCTCTTTTTCAGGAATCTAGCCAGACAGTGTGTACCTGTATTGATTGTTAGCGGCTAGAATGGTAGATGAAGATACTTCAGCCCATCATGAATTCTGGTTAATCTTTGCCCTTGCTATTGTTAAATAGTTAGCATAATACCTCTGGCTCCCTTAGAACTAACACTGAAACTCATGAAGACATTCAAGTTCTTCTTCATTCTTACTGTGCTTAGCATTATACTTTATGCAAAGCTGCTGCTCCCTAACTATATTTTGAATATAGTTTGAATATCATGAAAACTATAAGCAAATGTCTTTAACAGTGTTGATAACACATCACTGTTCAAGTATAAAATACTGCTTTGTGATAAGAGGCATGCCTAAGGGAGGAATGGTCTGCTGCAGTCTTCTAAATCTGATTATGAAAATATTCTATTGGTCATGTTCAAATAAACCGTGATTTTTCTACTTTCTCTTCTTGTTTTATGAACTTATTTCTAGGCCAACCATTTAAACTGGATCCCAAATCTGCTCATCGAAAACTGAAGGTGTCCCATGATAACCTGACAGTAGAACGTGACGAGTCATCATCCAAAAAGAGTCATACACCTGAACGCTTCACTAGCCAAGGGAGCTATGGAGTGGCTGGAAATGTGTTCATCGACAGTGGCCGGCATTACTGGGAAGTGGTCATAAGTGGAAGCACATGGTAGGCAACTTATGTCTATTGTTTTCCAGTTGTAAAAAAGGAACATCTCATCTTGTACTTTGTCAGAGCATCAACCCATACCAGCATCCATCCTGAAGAATCAAATGTAGATAGGTTGTGTGGGTCAGCTATTGCTACAATAACACTGTATGACAAGTATGTCCAAACAGTGGCTTCAGACAACCCCCATTTGTTAGTAGTAACTAACACCCACATCTGTGATTTAGCTGATCAGGGTTAATAACAACTGGACTTTGCTTTTGGGTGTACGTTGGGTCTAGGTCTGTCCTGTGTCTTTTCCTCTTCCTTTGATTACTGGGCTACTCAGGCGATGTCCTCAATAACCCAACAGTGGAAGCATGTTTCAAGCGTCTACTTGCATCATGTCCTCTAAATTCCTATTGACCAAAGCAGTGTGGAACATAGAGTTCTGGTTCCTAGGAGAGCTATAATTTCCAAACATTGCTCTTTTGCAGTGTAAAGCACAGGTCAACACACTGCAGCTCATGGGCAAGCCTCGTCCAAGCCCTGTTTTTGTAAATAAGGTATTGTGAATCTCAGCCATGCCCATTCTTTTTGTTTATAGTTGCCTTTGGAATCCAATGACACATTTGACTAGTTAAGACAGAATCATTTGTGGTCTGCAGAGCTGAAAATATTTACTTTCTACCCCTTTAGAGAAAAGATTTCTCTAATTTCTACCTTAAAACACTAATCCTCATCATTAAAGGAAAGTTATTTTCTGTTGCTTTGTATGTTTTGTGATTCAAAACTGAGCCAATTAGTGTAAAAAGCTAAAGGCTGAGTGAATGAGGGTTAAGCAAAGATGACAGAATGCAGATAATTTCAAGAGGTCTATTAGAGCCAGCACAGTGACTTTAGCCCATTGAGTTCTCCCAGACTAAGGAATAAAGGCAGGATGCAATCTACATTGGAATTTGTTAGCTCTGCAAAACTGGCCTTCCCTAATGCCCAGTCACAAATGGCATCCCTCGCTTTGGCCATCCATCTCACAAATGCTTGCTTACTATTGATCAAAAATTATTGTTTTGTAATTTTTAACAAGCCTCCATATGGCACAGCTGCATACCAGGCAAAGAACTGGTCTAAGAATTTTATAGATGTTAATTTATTTATTCATCCTAACAGCCCTACGAGGGTAGATGCTAGCAGTATCCTATTTTACAGATGAGGGGGACTGAGGCACATCCCCAAATGTATAAAATTTATAGCTAGCACAACCAGGAATTCTACCACCAGGGATCAAGCTCTTAATCAGTAGTCTACAAACACTGTTGGTAAAGGGCCCAAAGAGTCAGTATGTCTGGTGTTGTTTTCCAGATGATTTTTATCCAACCTATTCAACTTGGCCATTGTAGTGGGAAAGCAGCCATAGACAATACACACACAAATGAGTGTGGCTGTGTGCCAATAAAACTTCTTTTATAAAAATAGCCAGAAAGCCAGAGTTGACCCCAACCTGTAGTTCGCTGATCTGTACCCCTCACCAACATACACTGTTATTCACAAAACAGTGATCAGTGTTTGAAATATTGTAATTACTCTTTAAGGCTTATAGTAGTGTATTTAATGAATGATACCTTAACCCTTGCTTTAAAAATAAAGCCAACATTCAAAATTGCATAATCTGAAGAAACATCTGCAGAAGGAATTGTATTTCTTTTGATATAGCCATGATAAAAATCCTATTTTCAAAATAGGATTCAAATCAAATCTATGCAAATAATGTAACCTATGAAAGTCTTTGATAGTGCAGGTACAAGTTAGCCTAAATCTAAGATGTGAGATTGTAAGCTTGGGTGGCCCATCTTTCCTAATAATGGTACCTATATTGGCTAAGCCAGTAGGTCTTCGTATGCTACTCTTCTCATGATTCTCTTCACACAGAATATTTTCCTATTCCAGCATCTTGCCAGAGGATGGAGGACAAGTCCTTTACCCTACTAGGCTCTGGGCTAGACTGACATTTGCAATTTTTAGCTTCTCTGGGGCAAAAATAAAAACACAAAGGAAAAAACAAATGTACAAGAAAGCAAACAATTCTAGTTAATCTATATTAATCTAGGATGGAATCCAGTATCCAAATGAGTATAACCCAATTAATAATTATTTGTAATAAATGACAGCTAATCCTTATGATCTCATTGCCATTGATGAATAGTGGGGAAAATTCCACCAGAACACTTCTCTTACATAAACACAGATCACCATTACCTTTAAAACACCATCCAGATGTCAAAGTAGCTCATAAGAGGGAACCTTACAGCTGATTGCCACATTTTGGACCTTTTCAAACCTGACTTTGTCAATTTCAAAGCATCCTCATGTAGAAAATGGATTAACATTTCCTGAAAGGTTTTAGCAATGAAAGGGTGCTCCCTATAATTAAATGCCAGTGACACCTTGACTTGCAGCAGCTAATGACACCTATATTTTCTCGTGAAATATAGTCCTGACTTTAAATTAACATTATTACCGTGCAATGGGGCATGTTAACATTGCTCTGAGAAACAATTTTTATACTTTTGAATTTTCCATGTCTCACTGCGTAACTTAACGGGACATTACATTCTGCTTGCACCTTTGACGCACAGTGGAGATATGTACATAATTTAACAGATTAATGACAGTATAATGATGTTTTCCTTTGCTTAATGGACTGTACACTTGGTTATTTTCTTACTCCCTAATGCTGTTAATGTGCATTTTGTGTTTTATGAAATGGTGGTAACTAAAGTAGTAATAATTGGTTCGGGTAATGATTGCTAGACTAAATTTGGATGGACAGCACAAGAGTTCTGGAGTTTGCTCCTACTTTTGACTTTCTGTTTTCTCATTGCTGAATGCAATCAGCCATCTCTGCCACAGCAAGCACATATGGTTCAATTAAGACTGAAGTGACAGGTAACATCTAAGTTCTTTAATAAAAGATTAATATGCAGCAACAAGAAAGAAACAATACAGATATAGCTATTTTGTTTAACAAATGCAGGTCCCAAATTATCTGAAAAAAAAGGAAATAAATTCTACCAAGGCATTAAGAACATCTTGAGGGGAGATGTTTTAACTTACAAAATGAAAACCTTTCCAAATTGTATCAGTTAGGACTCAGCAGGTAAGCAGAAGTCAATCAGGATCCTCATGGAGGAAGGGAGCCACAAACTTACAGCCCCTGGCGCAACCAGGAAGACAAGTCAGCAAGTCTGCTGCGGTAGTGCCTGAGTCACAGTGACCTGCGGCTCACAGCCAAAACAGGTGTAGACAGGAGGTGATCCCAAGTTCCACAAACAAAACTCACTTCCTCGCTCTGTCACTGGAAGAGTGTTCTTCCTCCTCTTACAACCTCTAGGTCTTATGCAAAGGCAATGCAATAGCAGAACCCGGCCCAGACTCCTATAGGAAAGGACATTCTAAGAAACACAATCTAGAATTTGCCCTGGGAGCAAGAGAAGATTGACAAGAGGGAGAGAGGATGTTGCATTGACATGTGACTAGGTGGCACGTAGGTTTAACGTATTATCCATTCTGTCTTCTTTAGGAATTCAGTGATGGTATGTTGTGTTAATTTTCATTTTAACATGCCACTCTTAAAGTGATTATGTTTTAAAGCTAACATGACTTTTTAAAGAATGTGATTTTAGCAAGGACTGGTAAGTTTTTCTCTCTGCACTGGGTAAGGTGCCATATGTCAATAACCAATTGCACCAGTTGCTGCTATAACATATTAAAAGTTGAACTCTGGGTCATTAAGTCTTTATTGATAGTGATGTGTTTTGCTTATCTTAATAACTGTGAAATGCTTTGAATATTACAGGGCATGTCTCAGAGAGGTAAAAAGAGATTAAGAAGTTTAAGACATTGTAGAAAAAATTTCTTAAGTTTTTTTTTATTTTTGACCAGTGATAGACTATTGAAAATAACTGGATATCTGTCATTCAAAGATATTTTAACACACTGATAATGTGGTAGAAAATACAATCAGAAATCCTTTTGGCAATGATGGATTGCATAGTTTCTGGTGAGGGAAGACATTACAGAATGTCATTTAAGTTTATGGCCTTTTGATTAATCTTAAATTCTAATTCTGATTGTAGTACTAATTATGTGTGTATCCTCAGACAATAATAATAAAATAATGTTTACTGAATATTGTATGCCAGGCCTTATACTCAGGATTTAGACTGCATTTTTTTCTTTTACTGGATAAAATAATCCTGGAATATAGAGCCTATCATTATTCCCTTGTCATGGACGAGAACCTGAGACAGAGTGATGACAAGGGATTTATTCTGCTAAATAAAAATCATTCTTCCTGCTTTTTTTTGCAAGCACACTCAGTCAGGGAAAATGACAGACACAGTGTCAATTGAAAAATTTAAAGAAGGTCAAAAGGACAAGTCTAGGGTTATACTGCCTGCTGTGATATGGTAGCCATGAGCAACATGTAGCTATTTCAATCATTTACCTTTAATTAAAATTAAAAACAGATGCTCCTTCACTTTATTATGGGGTTACACCCTTATAACGCCATAATAAAATGAAAATACTGTGTCACTGTCCACTATAGTGAGAGAGGGTTGTATTGCATTTCACTAGTCCAGGAAAAGTTCAAAATTCAGAATTTAAAGGATAATTCCTACTGAATATGTCTCACTTTTGTGCCGTTATAAACTCAAAAACTCTGTAAGTCAACCATCCTATGGTCAGAACAATCATGGCTACCACGCTGAACTGAGCAGAACACTTTAGTCGTTGCAGAAAGTTCCTTTAGTGCTCACTGGTCCAGATAATTGAATGTTCAGTAATTTATGAGCGAGAAAAATAAAACAGCAAAACACGAAGTTCAAATACACTGGCTCCTACCCACCCATTCCGTGTTTAGGAGAAAAGATGAGGAGCACAGGTGTTGGGTTTTTACCAAGTTTCCACTTTAAAAGAATGAACAGGAACAGCAGATGATCACTTTTTTATGACCCCTGAGGACTACAGAATGGATTTCCACACATGTGCACTGTGACTCACTGTTTTCGGTGTCACTGTTCTGCCTCTCCAGGTATGCCATTGGCCTTGCTTATAAATCGGCCCCAAAGCATGAATGGATTGGGAAGAACTCTGCCTCCTGGGCCCTCTGCCGCTGCAATAATAACTGGGTGGTGAGACACAACAGCAAGGAAATCCCCATCGAGCCTGCCCCACACCTCCGGCGCGTTGGCATCCTACTGGACTACGATAACGGCTCTGTTGCTTTCTATGATGCTTTGAACTCCATCCACCTCTACACCTTCGATGTAGCCTTTGCGCAGCCTGTGTGCCCCACCTTCACCGTGTGGAACAAGTGTTTGACGATTATAACTGGTCTTCCTATCCCAGACCATTTGGACTGCACAGAGCAGCTGCCCTGAGCATCTGGCCATCAGAGCTGCTTTCTGGGGAATAACAAAGTTTGAGGCCACTATTTAGGCAATGAAGAAAACACAGGCTTCAAGAGTGTGATTAAATGTCCCCAGAAAGTGTCCAGAAATCAGCTAACACAGGGCTCAAAATAGATTTCTTTTACTGTGTTTTCTACTAAGGGCAGGCTTTAATAATTTCTTTAAATTTTTTTTGTATTTAGAGGAAAATCTATAGATTATTTATAAAAAGAAATGTAATCGGGATTACAACTCTTAGGAATTGGTTTTGCACATTAAGCAGCCCGTCAGTTTACCAGCTCTTACAAGTTTTGTTTCATCACAGTCTGTGGGGCTGCAAAAACAACAACACACACACCTTTTGTAGATTTGTACGTTTAATCACCTTCTCACATAGTATTTCATACTGAGCCCATGGTAGGTCCTATCACTTCGACAGTGCATAGCAGAATATGCAGCTGTTTAAAGATAAAAATAATTTTGAACTTAGTAGGGAAGTAAACAGGCTTTCTTTCTCTGGTTTAACTTGAAATGTTTTAAGTATAATGTCAAAAAACATGTATCGGATCAACTAGAATGGAGAGTGAGTGAGAGAGAATGGAAGTAATTAACTGACTTTGGATCTCAAAATTCAGCCGTGGCATAATCTTTACCTTGTGATAGCTGATAGGAAAATGTTGGAAAGAAAAGTTCCGGAACCTTTGCCCATATGTTTCCCTACTTCTTGCAGGGCTAAGGACTGTGAGCTAACATTATGAATGAAATCAAAATTGAAAATAGTCACTTTGAATCACATAGATTAATCAAAAATTCAGGCTGGTTTGTGTTTTATCAGAAGTAGGATTTTGTTTCATGGCATTCTTCCTCCTAATAGTTTTCTTAGAGCTGTGAAATTTCTTCAGTACATTTAATAGTTGACCTATTTCTCCTTCCCTAAGTCAAGTTTTCTTTTATCTCTGGAGCTAAGGAAATAAACATGTACTGTCATAAATGACAACACCACTTTGGATTGATTTTGCTCTCTGGGACATTAGCACATGGCCCCAATCAGCACTACCACATCCAAATATAGATCACCGAAAAACACTTAATATTTATGAGTTAGTAAAGACAAGGGACATTACATAAAGTACTGTTCACTAGTATATATGCCTCAAAAGTTATTATAAACATGTGTTTGTTAAACACATCTTGAAAATTGTAGAAGTCCCTGTATAGTATAGTTTACTATAGACTTGTAATATGAAAAAAAAAATCCAACTCACTATTTCCACACAGGAACATGCTAATAGAACTTGCTAATTAAATAAATGTCAGATGAGATTCTTTGCATGCTGATCCAACACATTGCAATGGTCCCTAAACTAAGGCTTTCTCAATTGGTCTTTGGACTGGGACTTAGGCATTGGTTCTGTCTTGATCATGTGTGTGACCTCTATAAATGGTTTCAATTGCTAAAATATTTATCTGGGCTACCAGATCAGCCATTAACTGAACAGTCAGGTGGATTTATTTTGGTTTTCGTAATTTTTTAAGCCAGATCAACCAGTTGTTTCCCTGAAATAAGTCAATAGGCCTATTGTTTCAGCATCACATGGCCAAAGCTGATATCATTGCCAATCTGGACTTCAAGAAAGACCAAGCTGGTTTCCTGGGTCCTTCTGTTTCTTCCTTAGGAAATGCTGTCCTTTTTCTTAATGGATAGATTCTATATATTTACTATATTATTTATACCCAGATGAATATTTTGATAGCTACTTAAGACAGTATCACATTTAAAAATGGACACCTCAATGGAGAAAGAAACTAATCATTCTCTGGCAACTTAATGCGATTTTTTTACAATATGAAAACCCTGTGTGTTTGCCTCCTCTGAATAAACCAAAAGGGTTGCCTCAATAATTTTTATGTACATTTTGGGTAACTGGATAATGGATATTTTAATGCACTTTGTACACTTACAGGTTCTAAATAAAAGGGTCTAAAACTCAATTTCTGAGTTTTTAAAATCAGTCTCCAGGTACCAATAAATACTGCAGTTTGCCTTACGATGCTAACATAAAGCATTTTACTAGAAGGACACTATTTCCATGAATATAATGTTTTTTAATATCAAGATGTTACTACTCGGATTTTCACTGCAAGCTGTGTAGGGTGTGTTTGGCTATTTTTATAAGGACAAGACAGATTATGTTATAATTTTGTTGTGGAAGACTCACTCTTGGCTAACTTAAAAATGTGGATGTAGCAGTTACTATTTCCAGGTTGTCATATTTACAGGAAAATGTGTGTATGGTGAGAGGCTACAGTGTTTACTTTAATAACTGTAATGATGTAGAAAGTATTCCCATGTGGATTTTTTGAAAGTCTAAAAAATATATGCTGTAAACATTTGCTGCAGTATAATTATGCATTCTCTTTAAATGGATTAAGGTCAAAATATTTTATTTTTCAGTGTCTTCACAGGAAGCATTTTGATATAGGGACAAAAGAGATGGCAGAACAGAATTGATGGAATGCCAGTCAAGGTTGCAAGGGCTGGCATCATGCGTGTGCGAATGGCTCCTTGCCCAGAGCCCTGGGCTCTGAAGGGCCCTAAGCTTGGTTTGATGTTCTCCTTTCACTGTCAAAAAATTCTTAATAATATTCAAACAAGGGGCCTGCATTTTCACTTTATATGGGCTCTGCATGTTTTGTAGCCAGTCCTCATAATGGAACTCAGAAACATGGTACCTCTTTTCCTAGTGGATAGAAATGCATAAATCTGGATCCAAAGTTGAAAGTTGCTGGCCATATTGTTCAAGTAGGAATCGAAAACATGGATGAAGGTGAGGGTGGGCCTTGCTGAACATTGTCTTTCCAGCTTTAAGAGAAAATGACTTCAATAACTGACTGCAAACACTGATGAAGTTTTCTGCTGGAGAAGAAGAAACGGCTTGAGTACAGAGGGGCTTTTTATTATGGTACTGATATGTTGACCGTAAGCTTCTTGAGCAACTGAACTAGTGCCCTCCATTCAACATGAAATTCCACCCCAGCTCCAGGCGCATGTGCAGTGCCTACAGAGACACGTGCCTGTTTGCTCACGTTCATGTGTATTTGGTGTTGGAAAGCTGACACTTGGTCTTCCTTGATAAAACATCGAAAAGCATACAAAGACAACGGTGACAGCAGGCGCAATTTATTGAAAACAAGTGCTTCTCATCCAGGGCTTCAGTTTGCCCCCAAGGAGACATTTGGCCATGTCTGGAATCAATTTTGATTGTCAAAACCTGGGGAAACCACGCTACTGGCATCTAGTGGGTAGAGGTCCGGGATGGCTTTAAACATCCTGTAGCACACAGTGTAGTCCCCACCACAAAGAGTTATCTGGCCCAAATTTTAAGAGACTTAGCTTGAAGTCTCTTCATTCAAGCACTCTTGATTATTCGCTTTTTGTAAATGCAAAACTCTTATAAATGTCTTTTAGTCTTTTAGTAAATGATTCAGTGCCCAATAAAGCAAAAAGCAAGAAAGAAAAAGGGGAATCATCAGTTCAAAACCTTCACTGCAGTGGCTCCTTCACTTTCAAGAATGTTTATAAAATGGTTATGAAAATCTAAAATCTATGGAGCAAGCCAGACCTGGGCAAGAGGGAGTCACTGAGAAGTACCACGGTCTGGGTGAACTTAGTTTGGAAATGAGAAGCCGGCTTTCTTTATGCCACCTTGCACCTGGACAAACTCAACCCCTGATACTTGAGTCACACTGCCACGCCCCCAGTCCAGACTATTCTCTTGATTGCTGTTGCTTCCTGGTTCAAAATAAAATCATTTTTGTGGCACCAAAACAAGTCTCTACCTGTGTCTGTAGGTTTTTCATCGTGTGTTTTTATATTTATGTTTTTCACAAGTACGTTTTCAAGTTCTGCTCATTTTCCGTACGATTTTGTGACACACAGTTCATTTTCTATAACATTTAAAACTGTCTCATATTTACTATCACCCCTCTCCCTTTACAATAAAGTTATTTTACAAGATGAAAAATATTCCGCAAGGAATTTTAAAACACAATGATAGAAAGCCAATTAAGGAGTACAAACCTAGAGCAAAGATTGCTTGGTGTCAATAGTTATAGTTGGGATGGAGGAGGGGAGAGCAATGACCAACACTAAAGAAGCAGTGGTCTCTTCACCATGCCCTGGGACAGTCCCAGCGGCTGTCCCATAACTCCATGCCCAACGCCATCCCACAATCCGTAGGACCTGCTCTTAGATTGAGAGGTGTGAGCCCTTTTGCTCTAGGGCAGTTCTATGTGTGTTCCACCAGGCTTCGGCATCAGAACTGCTACCAGCCTGTTCAGAATGCTAGCTCTTCCTCCCAAGACCTGCCGGCCGGAAGCTCTGTGGGTAGGACCAAGCCATCTTAAGTGTGAATAAGCAACTGCAGTAGAATCTGATACTAAGGATAGTTTCTGAGGTGCTTCTTTGTAGAGCTTTTCCCAAGCTCACAGCTCACATGAAAATTCAATTACAGCTTGAAATGTGTTTTCAAGGCAACATGTTTTCGAGGCAGTGCAATGTAATCCAGGGACCTTCCACCTGACTTTGCATAAAATCACCTTACTATGTCTGTTGATTCCTGGATCCCATCCCGAAAGATAAGGGATGAGAAGGTTGGGGGTATGATCCAGCAACATGGACTTTTTTTTTTTTAAGAGAAAGAAATGAATCTGAAGAGCATCAAGGATTAGCATCCAAGGGTGGGCATTTTAAGGGGGCAAGTAGTGAATTTAATTTGCAAGCTATGCAGTCTCTGTGGCAACTATTGCAGTATGGATATAGAGGGAAAAAAGCCACACATAAATATGTAAATAGATGGCTGTGGTTGCATTCCAATCAAACTTTATTTACAGGAACAGGTATTGGGCTGGGCTTGGCTTCTGGGCTATATCTTACTGACCCTTACTAAGGTAGACATTGAATTATACTGGTGGCGTTCCAAAACTCTGTGTTCACTGTGACTCAATTGTATTCTTTCATGCTTCATTGAGCTCTAAAAGGCCTTTCCAACATTGAACTATATCATTCCTGTCAAATCACAGAACTTGTGGAGAGTTACGGAGTGCTTAAGGTGGGATCACTCAATGGGTATTAGAAGATCTGTTCATTCAATGGAGAGTAGCAGGCTCTAATGATTAGCTTGATCTCTTCCATATTTTTTACTCAAATCAGCCCCTCTCACAAGTGACAGTCATGTAAAATATATTCTTTTTGATAAGCTTTTTGAAGTACATTTAATTTGAAGTTTTGAAACTGAACAGACACCACTATAATTAGTCACCTTTTAAAGTTAGCTTGAAGGGCATGTCGTACACTGCACGGGGTGGCCCACATCTCACCTTTTTTAAATACATAAGTAAAATATGCTGATGAATGTAGTTGCTTGTGATTATACTAGGAGGCCAAAAAAGAGAGAAACGTAGGGTTTGCAAAATTCCTTTCTCTTGAGTGTGATTTCCACTATAGGATGCACACTTAATAATGTAAAATAAAAATGGATTTAAAAAAGACCCTTCTTGTAGTTGTTCTAGCTCATACAGGCAATTTATGAAAAGGAATTAAGGTCTCTCTTTGGATTCTTTTCAACCATGTCCTAAGAGAATTATTAAAGCATGATTAAATAGGAACCATCAGAATTAATGAGTAAATATGTCATGGCCAAAAACCAATTACCAATTAAGGAGTGGCACAGGAAAATGACTTAATGAACATTGGTTCTCTTGCACAGTCTATTTATTCTCAAAGCTGAATTTTGATTATGGTCATTAAAAGCTGTTCAATTTCACTAAAGCATTTCAAATAATAATGCTGATCTTCCCCTTCACTAATCTTATTCTCCCGCCAACTTCTGCCCTTCTGCACATCCTATTCTCTGTCCAGCATCTCAAAGGGCTGTTCGCACCAGCTATTTCAGATTTTGCACCTACCATTGTACCCTTCCCTATTTCAATGGGAGTTCAGTGGTTTGTTCCACCAAATGGTGCTCACTGGCATTGAAATAATGCCCACATCAATAAAGCCCAAGCATTCTTAGATATTTGATTGACTTCCTCTACACATGCAGGAGCTTTCTGAGATATTGACCACTTAGTTCTTTTCCAATTCTTCCCTAAGCATCACCATCCATAACATCACTTCAGTCACAGTCTTGTACATTAGGCTCCTAAATTCAAATCTCTATCTCTAATTTCTCCACTGAGCTTAATTCTAAACGTTGACTTATTTTTTGGCAATAATTTTTGGGTGTCTCAAGGGCCCTTAAATTCAATATATTTAGAATTACGCTCATGATTCCCCCAACTTCCTCCTAGCCAAAAGCTTGCATGAACCAAAAGCTGAAGGCTTGATATCTTTCTCCCACTATGTCCAATCCATCACCAAGATTTCTTGGCTTTATCTCTTAAATATCCCTTTAACTTATTCCTCTCTACTTTTGCAGACAATCTCCACATCTGAGCTTTCACATTTCTTACCACTACATCTGAAATAACCTGTAATCTACATCACATTTTCTCCTTCAATTCATCCCCTAGGGCAGCCAAAGGAATTTCTAAGTTGGATCATATCACACACCCCAACATACTCTTCCCATCACTCTCATCCTCACTCCCAATCTCCATATAATGACTAACCTCCTCACAGAGTTTCACACCTACTTCCTAGGACACTTTTCCATAGTATGCAGATGCCTCACTGTGAGTTTGTGCCTGTATATATCACCAGCATCACCTGGAATAGCTCTCCCCTTACTTCCTCTGCACACTGGCCTCACTGGGTATTACAGCTATGCTCTCGTTAGCCACTTCTACTTGGACCACTCTTCCCTGACCTTCTGAGCTGCCACTAACATTTCAGCTTGTCTGTCAACCTTTGGCTACTGGAAAACGTTTTCCTGATCTCTGCCTGAACCAAATCACCCTAATACTGATTCATAAAAAAAATTTGTGCCTCCCTACGTGTTTGTCAGTTTGGATTTACTATTTCTTGTACAAGCTTTGATGGTCATTTCTGCTCACCCTCTTCCATGTCCCCCAGGGGACTGTAACATCTCTGACGTCAGGGACCTGGGCTGGTTTAGTGCCATACTTCATCAGTAGCTACACTCACCTTCCCAGAAACCTAGCTCCCTATTCTGCACTATAGCACGGTAGAGTTCCAGCCTCCTTCAGTTCTGCTCAGTGGCTGCTGTAGATTCTCTGGCCTTGAACTCCTTCTGACTTGATCTCCAATACAAACTTGGACGTCCCAGCTGGAAGCAGGACTCTGCTTGGACTTTCACTCAATGCCTATGTAGCTTGCTTGCTCAACACCTCTGGTCATAACTCGGTAATCCTACCTTGCTTCTGTACATGGACAGATTTCTCTATTTCTTTAATCACTTCAGAGCTTGTTTCCCTGTTCCCAGATCTGTCTTCTTTCATCTCTTTAAATGAACTGATCACTCTCATATTTCCCAAAGGTACCGTGATCGAAGAAAAACTCCATGCTTATCTATCCTGCATTATACACAATCTATAAGATTCTCACTTAAAATGGCAAAGACATACATGAGATTAAAAGTAATTATATAACAAAAGGTATGGCCTGCAAACACTAATGGAAACAAAGCTGGAGTGACCATGTTAAAAGCAGATATATTAGACTTATGAACAAGGAACTTTCCCAAACTAAAGAGAGATGCCACAAAATCAATGGGTCAATTCTTCAAGAAAAGCTGCCAGCCTTAAATTGTATGCAGCTTACAACAGATCTTCAGAATTTAGGAAGCAAAAAATGATAGCTTTGAGAAGAAAGAAAAATCCACTATCATGGTTGAGTCTTCAACATTCTTCACTCAGTAAGCAATTAAGCAAGTAGACAGAAAATCAGCAAGAAATAACCAGCATTTCCAATCAACTTAATTAATATTATAGACCACTGCACCTGGTAACTCCAGAACAAACATTCTTTTTAAGTGCTATTTCGATACGTAGCAAGATTAACTCTATTTTGGGCCATAGAACAAACCCTGACAAATTTTAAAATCTTGAAACAATAACAATAATGCTCTTGAATGACAAAAGAGTGAAATTACAACTAATAATGGAAAGATATATGCCAATCTCCAAGTATTCTTTTATTTTATAAAGAAGACTATTTCTAGATAACTTTTAGGGAATAAAGGAAGTCAAATAATAAATTAGAGAACTTTTAAAATTGAACAATGAAGTATATAACACATGAAAATGTTCAGGATGCAGTTTAATCCATGCTTAGAGAAATTTATAGTATTAAATGCTTATACTATAAAAATAGAATGTCTCAAGTCAATTATATAACTTTCACTTTCAGTGTTATGAAAAAAGACTAAATTTGAAACAAAATACGCAGTAGCAAAAATCAATGAAATTCAAAAACAGGAAATCAGTATCACCAAAATTTGGAGTTTTAAGTTATCAATATGACTGATAAATTTCTAGAGAGTAACACAAAAAGGAAAGAAAACAAAAGAAAACACAAAAATAAAAGAGAAACAGGTGTATAAGTCCTACAGACATTAAGTGGATAAGATGACAATATTACAATTTTACAACTTAGATGAAGTGGACAAATTTATAGAACAATACGAACTGAAAAATTCAATAAATTTCAATAAATAGATATCATGAAAGACTTCTGTCTAATAAGGAAACACATAAACTATAAGAGTCAGTGATCCAACAACTACACGAGAGCAATGAAACTATGTTCACTCTATAACTACTGGTAAATGTTTATACACAATTTGTTCATAATCACATACACAGAATGGAAACATCACAAAAGTCTAGGGGCCAATGGATACACAAATTTTTCAACATCCATGCAATGGATAATGATTTGGTAATGAAAAAGAATGTACTATTTATATGTATCTGAACTCAAATACATTATGCTAACTGAACTCTGCCTTCCTGATTGTATTTATACATCATTCCTATAAAAGCAAAATGGAGACACAGTGCTTCAAGTGAAGGGAGGGGTTAACTACAGAAGAGCTTATGGGAAACTCTGAAGGTGATAGAAATGTTCGACATCAGCATGTGCTGGTACATAGACAACCATGTACATTTGTCAAAAATTGACCTATCTTGTGAGAATATTACTGTGTATAAAGTGCATTTTAATAATCCTGCATTTTAATAAAACTAAAATAAATGAGTTATTCTAGCAAAATCTTCAGCATTTTTGTCAGAAATAACAAACAAAATTTAATTGTAGATCTGGTAGATTTTTTTATAAAGAGGACACTTTCACTTAGTGCCACAAACTATGATCATGTAAAGCTAAAATGGTAATTTTGTAGTAAAACATGAATTATTAAAATTGACATAAGCAAGAGTCAAAAAACTGAAAAGGTAAAGCATTATAAATAGTGGAAAGTTATTAGTATTCTACATTTACACAGCATCAGGGTCATACTGGTTTTATAATTGAATTCTGCCAAACAGAAAAAATAGGCACTTGTTATGTACTCCAATCATTTCAGATAAAACAAAATAGTAAAAATTCTCCATTGAACTGTATAAATGTGGTATAAGCTTTATTCTATACCCTAATAAAAATAGAAAAAAGTTTCAATAGTAATTCCATTATTCACAAACTAAGCCCAGCACTCTTTATAAATAAATAAATAAATAAATAAATAGGCATCACTACCAGAGAAATTTTATTTCAGATATGGACAAATGTTCCAACTGCAGGGACCCCACCAGCTTGGCTACTCTTAAAATAAAGGGAAAAACTAAAAATATCAATAGATTCTTCAAAAGAAATCTGATAAATTTCAGCAGCCACCCATAATACAATTTTCAGTTAAACAGAAATAAAAGAAATGATTTGGAGAAAATCAACCCTACTTTTTCAGGCTAACAGCAAATGTGATTTTAAGTGATGCAACTCCAAAATTGTCCTTGCAAAATTAGCAAGAAAACAAAGAACGCTCAGGTTCACCACCACATTCAACACTGTGCTGTAAGTTATTGTCAGTAAAACAAGTGGAATAATCTCAAGAAGTGATAAAAAACAAGGCTCAAATTATTTTTGTGGGTGGGAATAACTAGATAAAATGATGTGTTAATAATGTAGAAAATTAAATTTCTAAGAAGAATCAATAATTAACAATAAAAGGAGAACAGAAAACTTGTCATATGGTATATTAAAATATACTACAGGACTCTCCTCAAAATAGTAAAGCAGTGTTGCAGGAATAGTCAAATAAATAGCCAAATAGCTTTATTATTTGTTTGGTTTCTCATTTTTGTGATTCCGGAGATTAAATGCAGGGTGTTTGCATCTAGTTACATCCCCAGCCTGGCACTAGCCATTTTTAAAAATTTTTAGACAGCCTCTCACTAAGTCAATAAATTTCTGAGGCTGGGCTTGAACTGGCAAGCCTCCTGTCTCAGTTTTCCTGAGTTCTGGTATTACAGGCCAGGAGAATCATTTTTAATAATGTAAAAGAAATTTTAGGAGGAATTTTGTATAAATAAGAAGCATATGAATGTTTTTTAAACAAGAAAAGTCAGATCTGCTTGACTACTTATAAAGTAAAAGCTATATCTCTTTGTTGGAATTATTATCTATCCTAAAGTGTCCTTACAAAGTGTCTAAAATACTCCCAAAGGGCGTTCACTGCTGCATTTACAGCACCTGCCATTAAGCATGGCTTCTATTGCCCTTGCTACATATTTACGGAATAGAAAATTAGCAAAGACAACACAGAATGAATATATATTTCAAAAAGAAGAAAATCTGAAAGTGAATACATATTTGAAAATGCTCAGCTGGTCAGGTTGTTATGAAAATTCAAATTAAAGGAATAACCCATGCATTTTGCCATCCAACTGATTAACTGAAATTGAAAGGGGAAGTAATATCAAGCACACTATGATAGTCTGACCAGCTACAATATTTTGAGAAAATAATCTGGTGCCATTTGGTAAATTAGAAGATGTATAAAACATGCTTGCCTACTCCTTAGAAGCATATTCTATAAGACAGAAATTGGGAAGATTTTTCCATAAAAGGTAAAATAGTAAATATTTCAGACACTGAGGGACACATATGGTCTCTGTCGTATATTTTTCTTTTTAAATAAACTTAAAATTTAAAAAAAATTTCTTGGTTCTCAGGCTGTACAAAAACAGTCAGCACACCAGATTTGGTTCACAGGGTATAGTGTCTCAATTCCTGTTAAAAAGTAAAGTACCACTTCCAAAGCCTATGTGCAAAAAGATGTCAAATACAGTGGAAAAAATGGGAAACAACTTGAATATGAGTCAGCTAATGAAAGATTGAATATGTTGTCATTTATCCATACTACAAAACACTTATGCAGCTGTTAAAAATCATAGAATAAGCTACAGGCATTATCAGTAGTGAGATGTCATGAGTGAAACACAACATCAGAGATCAACAGTCCTCTAGATGGTGTTGAAGACAGGGCTTGCTCTACACAAGAAAAACCTGGAATACTGTCCTAGACAGAAGCAAGAATGACCCCATGATATCTGCCTTCTGGTGCTCAAACCTCTGTATAATTCCCTCCCTCTGAGTATGAGCAGGATCTATGAATTCTTTCTAGCCAATAGAATATGGGAAAAGATTTTAATTAGCATTTCTCAGATGACTAATGATGTTGAACATCTTTTTTTTGATGTTGAACATTTTCTCATGTATTTATTTCTTATTTGTATGTCTTTATCTGAGAAGTGTATATTCATCTCAGATGCCCATTTTTGGATTGGGTCTTTCAATGGGAGGGGCTGATGTTTTCTAATTCTTTATATGTTCTAGATAGAAGACCTTTGTCCGAGGGACAGTCAGCTAAAATTTTTTCCCAATTTGTGGGTTTTCCTTTTACTCTGCTTGTGATTTCTTTAGATGTGCAGAAACTTTTCAGTAGGATGAGATCCCAGTTGTTGATTCTTTAAAGTATTCCCCATGTGGTTTGGTGTTTGTTCATGAACCCTCTGCCTACCCCTATGTCTTCAAGATTTTTACCCACTTTCTCATCCAATAGATTTAGTGTTTCTGTTTTGATATTGAGATCTGTGATCCATTTTGACTTGAGTTTGGTGCATGGTGATAGACTTGAGTGTATTTTCAGTCTTTGCAGGTGGCAAGCCAATTTTTCCAGCACCATTTATTAAAGAGTCTATCTTTCTTCCAGTGAGTTTGTTTGGCCCCTTTATCAAAGATTAGGTGGCTGAGTGTGTTTTTGGTCGTGGTTGTTTCTTCAAGTCTGTTCCATTGATTCTCTGGTCTGTTTTTTAGCCAGTACCAGGTTGATTTTATGACAGTAGCTTTATCATATAATTTCAGGTCAAGGATTGTGATTCCACCTGACTTGTCTTTGTTGCCCAAGATTGCTTTTGCTATTCTGGGTCTCTTCTGTTTCCAGATGAATTTAAGGAATATTTTCTCTAGATCTGTGAGGTATGCTAATGGTATTTTAAAGGGAATTGCATTGAATCTGTACAACAATTTTGGTAGTATGGTCATTTTCACAGTGTTGGTTCTTCCTAACCATGAGCAAGGAATATTTTTCCATTATTGAAATCCTCATCGATCTCTTTTTTTCAGAGTACTGTAGTTTTCATTGAATAGATCTTTTACTTCTTTTATTAGATTGTGGAAGCAACTAAAATGTCCATCCACTGAGGAATGAATAAAAAAATTGTGGTACTTTTATATATAATGGAATATTACTCAGCTATAAAGAAAGATAAAGTCCAGGCTTTTACAGGTAAATGGTCACAACTAGAGACCATACTCATAAGTGAAGTAAATCAGACCTCCTTGTGTAAGCAACACATTGTCTCACTGGTGCAAGAACCTAAAAGAGTGAATAAAAATTAGGAGGTTTGTTAGACATTATGGAACAAAAGGAAAATGCTCAAAATAAAGAGAAACTGGGATGAGGGAAAAGAGAAAAGAAAGAAGGGGAAACTATGCATGTATGTTTATATCCAAGACAGCTAACATAGTTGTACTACTGACTTCTATCGTTTTACTGAAAGGAACAGTTAATGATTACTTGTTTGATCAGTCTTGCATGTCTCTATTTGTTTTCCTGAGAGACCACTTTGAAGATATCAATACATAATACAACCATGGTTAATTTCCTACCACTTTGTCTGTAATTCACTATTACTTGTATTGTTCTTATGCTATTTTGTAAATGGATGTCTGTTTGTTAATATATTTTCCTTCTTTTATTTTGAAAATAAATTAAGAAAAACAAGAAAACAAAAAAGATATGGGAAAAGGTGATGGGCTGCAGCGCTTATGGTCATGTTATGATACATTTATATAAAGTTCCATCGTGCAAGTACACGGGAAAGGTTTTTATTGCTAACTTTGGAGTAGTAAGTGGCCATATTTTAAGGGTCATGACTGCAAACTCTGAGTGGCCTTTAGAACCTAAAGGAAGCTTCTAACCAACAGCCAGCAAGAAACTGGCATTTCTAGAGCAACCACATAATAAATTTTGCAAGCAACCCAAGAGCACCTGCAAGCAGGTTCTCCCATGTTGACTGTCAGATGAGAAGAAGCCCAGTTGACACCTTGATGGAATCTTTCAGAAACCTTGAGCAGAAGACCCAAGCAAACCACTCTCAAATTTTGACCCACAGGAGATGTGAGATATGTGAAACTATACTCTAGAGCAAATTGACCTAATAGGCATTTAGGGAACATTTTATCTAAGAGGTGCATATTACACTCTCATCTAATCAGCATATGGAGCATTCTCCAGGACAAACCATGTGTTAGGCCACAAAAGAAGTCTTAACAGATTTAAAAAAATAAAATTATAAAATGTGTATTCTCTGATCACAGTGGATTAAAGCTAGAAATCAATAACAAGAAGAAATTTAGATACTGTACAAATACATGGGAATTAACCAACATTCTATTGAATGATGTGTGAAGCAATGAAAATGAAAAGACAACATACCAAAACCTATGGGGTTACAGCAAATATAAACAACATATCAATGCAACTCAAAAAACTAGAAAAGCAAGAACTAATCAATCCCAAAGGAAAGAATCTTCAAAGATTAAAGCAGAGATAAATTCAGTAGAGATTAAAAAATACAAAAGATCAATGAAATGATGAGTTATTTAAAAGATAAAATCAATAAAATTTTAGCTAAACTAACCAAGACCCAAATAAAATTGAAGGTAAAAAAGGACATTACACTTTATGCCACAGAAACAATAAGTTTTACTAAGAACTATTATGAACAATTATATGCCCACAAGTTGGAAAATCTAGGAGAAATGAGTCAATTTCTGGACACATATAACCTACCAAAATGGAACCATGAGGATACAGAAAACTTGAACATTTAATAACAAACAAGACTGAATCAGCAATAAAACTCATCCAACAAAGACAAGCCCAGAATCGCAGAGTTGACTGTTGAATTTTGCCAAAATATTTTTTAAAATTTTATTTTAAACAGAAAAAAATAGAAGTTCAAAACAAGATAATAGGAGAATAACAATGGTTCATATACTATGTATTGTTATCTTCAACGTAGTTACTTAGAGCACAAGCCATGGGCATGAAAAATTGTCCAAGCAATATTAGCATAAGCCTTTCTTTTCAATTAACTAAGAAAAACTGGTAGCATAACTATCTTAACTATCTTTTGTACTATACACATATATTTTTTTTCCTTTTCCCTTCCTTTTTTTCTCCTTTCTCCCATCCCAGTTTCTCGTTCCTTTTGAACAGTTTCTTCCAGTTTCACAATATCTATTGTATACTTTGGATCTTATTTACTCTCTCAGTTTGCCACACTAGGGAGAAAATACAATGATTACACATGTGAGTCTGATTTATTTCACTTATGAGTGTGGTCTCAAACTCTTAACAGAAACTAACGCCAAATTGTCTCAAGCTATTCCAAACAGTTAAGAGAAGGAACCCTTCCAAACTCATTCATCAAGGTCAGTGTTACTGTGATATGAAAACTAGACAAGGACACAGCAATAACAATACAAAAGAAAAGTATAGACCAATATCCCTGATGAATATGGATGCAAAAATTCTTAACCAAACTAGCAAATCAAATCCAACAACATATCAAAATGATAATATGTCAAAATCAAGGGTAATTTATCCCAGGGATGCAAGGATGCTTCAACGTGTACAAATCAATAAATATAATACAATCACATCAAAAATGAATAAAAATCATAGGATCATTTCAACAGATATAGAAAAAGCATTGATAAAATTCAATAACCCATCATGATTGAAAAACACTCTCAAAAATTAGAGCTGGAAAGAATGTATCTCAACACACTAAAGGTTATAAATGACAAAACATGGCCAGCATTATAATAACTGGGGAAAAGCTGAAGGCATTTCCTCTAAGAACAGGAGCAAGACAAGGCTGCTCACTTTTACCAGTCTTACTTGATACAGCAATGGAAGTCTTAGCCAGAGCAATAACACAAGAAAAAGAAAGAGTACCCAAGTAGTAAAGAAGGAGTTCAGAACATATCTCTTTATTGATGATGTCATTTTGTACATGGAAAAACCTAAAGGTTCCACTAAAATCCCTTAGAACTGACCAACAAACTCAGTAAGGCTGCAGGATACAAAATCAGTAGCTTTTTTTACAACAATAATGGAATTGCTGAGAAATAAAGGAAGCCAAACCAGCCATAATAGTCTCAGATGAATGAATGAGTGTGTAAAGAAAATGTGGTCCATATACATAGTGAAATGTTATCCAACCATAAAAAAATGAAATCCTGTCATTTGCAGCAATATAGATAGAACTATGTTAAGTGAAATAACTCAGGCCTAGAATGGCAAATATTGCAGGTTTTCACTTATATGTGGAGGTAAGAAAGTTGATCTCATAGAAGAAGAGAATAGAATAGTGGTTAACAAAGCCTGGGTGAACATGGAGGAGAGGGAACATGGAAGGAGAATGGCTAAGCGGTGCATGGGTGCAGTTGGTAGCAAGAATACTCAACTAATGTTCCGCAGAATGGTAGGATATCTATGGCTGACCCCAATTAATTGAAAATGTCAAAATAGGTAGTAGAGAGGAATTAAATGCTTCCTATGATAGGGCAAGAGAGACTCCATTTTCTTTTTTGTAACTCCATTTTAAGAGAAGTCACTTAAAGTTCACACAAACTATAATTAAACTCACTCCTCACTCCCTCTACATAGTTAATCATATACTAGAACAGAGTTATAAAATGGGAACAGAACAAACAGGACAAATTGGGAAGCAGGCTAAATGTTAAACCATAATGGTCATCTGGAATCCAGCTGACCAGTAGCTTCTGGGAAAAGTAAACCTTGTGATAATTGTGCGAAATTCTTGTAAAATTCCCCCAAATCAGGAAATGGTTACTATGAAATCCTAAATATGTATTTAAACCAAAGATGAGACCCAGATCGGGGTGGACATCTTCTCTGGCTCCTGGTCAGAGACTGTCCATTAGCCAGCTCTTCAATAAAGCTTTGTTTGTTCCTGCCTTTTCGATCTCTTGTGAGTGCCTGTATCGTTGGATTTGCTTGCCATATCAGCAATACAAAAATATGATACATGTCTGAGGTGATAGATAGGCTGCTTATCCTGGCCTGATCAGTTCACATTGTAGACCTTGTGAATTGTCATAATGCACCCCATAAATACACGCAATTACTATGTGTCAATTAAAACAGTTAAAAGTAAACAAAAATATTTTATGAGGCTAGGGAGCTGTAGCTTAGTGGTAGAGCACTTCCTTGGCACATGTGAGATCCTGGTTTCAATTCTTTTTTTTTTTTTTTTTTTTTTTTTTTGCTGCTGGGAATCAAACTCAAGACCCTGTTCTTACAAAGCAAGTGGTTGTGCCACTGAGCTATATCCCTGGCCCTAAGACACTGATTTTCATTTTTGGGGGGTCACCAGGACTCAAACTCAGGACCTTGCGCTTGCCAGGCAGGTACTTGTGCCACTGAGCTATCTCCCTAGCCCTCAATTATTAGGAAAACAAAAAAAGTCCATTTTTACAGATCCTCAACATGTAACTAATAATAATAGTGATAGAAATATATTTTAAAAAACAAAAAGAGAGGAAAGATCAGGTTTAGTTACAAGTTTTTACCTGGAGTGGTAGAATGTACTCTGATAAAAATTTTTTCTAAAATGTAGACTTCAATGTATTTAAACAAGATAACATTCCTGTATGTTTTTGTTTTCATTTTATTGCTTGTCTACCTATTTAGATTTTAATCTACTCTCTGAATAAAGCATAATTTTCTCTCCTTCCCATTTTCTCTCACTCTCAAAGAATGAGAAGAAGAGAGAAGAAAGGGTGATGTGCAAATAGCAGCATCTGCTTTCAGGAAGGTTGGGGCAGGTCAGGCCAAACGCAGTCAGCTGTGTAACCTTTCCGTTGCCTTCTGCTTTTGGAATCTGTAGTCCGCACCCAATAAATAAGTGAACACAGAAGATGACAGAGATGAATAGCCTCCGCCTGACTCTCCCCTTCAGGCACTGGGGGAATCCAGCCTGCAGAGGCCAAGATGAGAACCGGTAAGTGACATAGATGCAAATAAGTGTGCAGCTGCCAACTTGGAAGGATGAGCTGCTCCAAGCTTCTGACCAGGAGCCCTGGGGAATCAGTGGTAGCAGAAAAAGGAGGGGGACAGCCAAATCCCAGCATCTGTTATCAGTTGCCTCCTGCTCCCTTGCTGCATTCCAGACCTGGCACCAGGACGTCCTGAAATTGAGAAGGTTGCTGTGGGGGGTGTATTAGAAATCTTCAAATGACTGTCTGGAAGCAGAAGTGCCAGGCCACGACCCTTCAACCCTGAAGTTCATGGGGCCAACTGGCCTGCTGAGGCTGAAGCCTTGATCCCCTTGGGAAGACACTCCTCATTAAGTGATGCCGCTGGATTTAGGGACCCCAAACCCAAGGTCACCTGCTCCCCCTCTGAGCTCCATTTCTAGGCCCTGAAACCCATGTATTTTGAAAATTTCCAAGTTGGTCAATCTTTTATTGATGGACTTATCTGAACACAGCTAACATGTGCTGATGAAGGGATGGACATACAATTGTCCTGGCAAGTAGCAGCATGAGAAATATCCCAAGTATGGAGGACAGCCATAGAGAGAAATACAACAGTCAAATAGTCACTAAGCAGTGCTCTGGGCTCTGTCTGAAGAACTTTAGAGAACTCCCCCTTGGGCCTTTCAAAGGCAGACTGTTCTTCATGAGAGGTTTGCCCTTACAACCAGGAAGCCCTCAGGGACAGTTCTGACTGAAGGAAAAACACCACAGCTCATGACAGCATCGGAGACACAAATGTGACCAATTTTCCTTAATGCCGTCAGACACAGCCATCAAAAACAACCCCAAAGTGAAAGGACCAGGCTCGTTGTTATGGAAAAATTTCACTGCAGGGAGATTGAAATCACGACACCTTTACAGCTCTGAGAGGAAATGAGATGACTGAGTGTTAAAATGCCCTGGTGAATTGGTGGAAAATGAGGAAGTTGTTCATTCTTGCTAATTACAGTCTGGGTGTCAAGTTTTCATTTTCAATTTAGGCAGGATATTGCAGACATTGTTTGCTTATGTGTTTGAGTTCTAATGAAATTGCCAAGTCCAATCTTTTACCTTCATGGACACACATGACAGGAAAGCCAATATCTGTTGAACGTATTTTATGGAAATACTTTCTTCCTCACTTCCCTGGTTCTCGGGACAAAGTCTTCTGGTGACCCTTTTCATCTTTTCTCCAGCTGTCTCTACAACAGGTTTTCCTGCCTCAGCAGATAATTGGGCTGGATGAATCCTTGTGGTTGGGCATGCCCTGGACATGGCACAATGTTTAGCAGTGTCTCTGAGTTCCAGCTATTATCTACCGGTAAGGGCAGGGAAGAGCAAAGCAGGGATGTGACTAGAATAAGCACACCCACCTTCTCCCTGGGTCTGTAGGCCACCCATAAACTAATGTACGAGAGAGCTATTTCTCACAAGTGTGCAATTTAGGTGAAGGGAACTTTTGGTTGTGATATTTTAAAATTATTATTAATGCAAAAGGGAAGTCAGGTTACAATAAATATTTGAAAAACACTTAAAAGGAGCTTACCTAAATTCTCAAAATATTTCTTTGCAATGCAAAAAATAGCTTATGCCCGGACTTTCTGACAGCACAGGAAATACTAGTGTACCCATCTTTCAAAGTAGACCTTGAGGTAAGACAAACTCTGGTCACAGCCACTTCTGCCACATTACTGCAGTGCTGTGAAAAACAACAAGATTATTATTGTTGAAGACAACTACTGTCCTTGTTAAGGGCAACACTGGCTATTGTAATGGATAACCTGAGAGAATAATTAAGGTTTTGCTAATGGCTAGAGTTATACCTGTCATAGAATATTGGTAGCTTCAAAGTATAGCTCTCATATCTTCCCTTTCATTTCTTTTTTCTTTCCTTGCACAGCTCAGAAGAATCACAAATTATGGCCTTTTCCTGACAGATTTTTTTTTTGCATCAGCACCTAAGTTCCCTGAGGGTAAGAATTGTGCAAAATTATTACTTTTTAAGATCTCTGAGGCCTAACATGGTTTCTAGTCTGTAATATGTCTTCAATGATTGTTTGCTTAAAAAGGAAGAGAGGAAGGGAAGTCAGGAGGAACAGAGAAATAGAAAATAGGAGGTAAGGAGGGAGAAGATAGGAGGAAAGCAAAGCAGAAAAGAGAGGGAGGATATCAGTATTCCATTTCTATTTTGTACTTTTAATGTTTGTTCCAAGCTCTAAAGTATTTATTCAGTTGAAGTTTATCCTAACCCCGTCTTTTGTTAGCGTTTAACCCAGAGATTAGCAGCTCTTCTTATATCCAGGATTTCATGCACAACAACAAAAAAATCAATGTGCTGATTCAGGTGATACAATAGATTCAGATGAATGAAAACCAGTATCAGGGCGAAATAATCAACAATAACAAGTTAAAAATGCTCAGCTTTTCAAATTACACACATTCTCATTAAGTTGTTATTAGAAAAGAGAACAAAGACTTCCACTTTGGAACCATGAAAGATATAGACAATTAGCATAAAAAAGCAGACTTAAAAGTCAGCTGATCCATCTTACTGCCTTCAAACAAAGCCAAAATTTATTTTTCCTTTTCTACTGATTTTTAAAGGCAGCTCTCTACTTCTTGAAACATCTTCATTGTATTCACATCAGTTGTTCAACTCTAAAATTTAGTCCATTTTCTCCAGACTAGTAATGTATGTTTATTGAAGAAAAATCTGAAAACATCAAAGAGAACAAAGGAAATAGCAAAGCAAAATAAATGCCCGTGGTGTTCCAGGAATCATTTAATCAATGAAATTTTTCATTTCTGAAAAACCTCATTTCTGCACCATATTACTACATGAATCATTCTGCCTTTACATCCTGATTCAAAATCTAATTCTTTGTCATTAATGAGAAGTGCTATATATTTTTGAAGTGTGTTTAAAAGTCTTATTTCAGGACATGGGCCAAAAGGCAAGGCTCTCCAACTCATTAACCTGCTCCATAAACTTTAAACCACTGTTTCCTACGGGAAAAAAACATACCTGGGAATAGAGTTACTATTTCAATTCTTTCGTAACTATTTCAAGACTGGTTTATCCCCATTTCATCTGAGTGAAAATTACTTCAGAACGTTTCCTCCCTTGTGCAATAAGGTACGGAACAATTTAATTCTGGTTAAGAAATCCCATTGCTTCTATCAGTCAGATAACCAGAAGCTAAACAAAAATTTAGAAACAAATGAAATCTGTCATAATGGCATAGTGAGCCCCATGGAGGTGCCGTCAGTCACAGGAACTTGGCTTGAACACTGTAACTCCGAGGGAGTTTCCTCAGCCTCTGTATTTAGGAGGAAGGACCTCTGGCCCTTGTATGGTTCACCAAAACAAGCCCCCAAGCATTTCCTCTCCGATAAAGAAATGGACATGTTGGATTCAGTTTGTATAATTCCGTTTGATTTTTCACTTCGTTGGCTAGAAATTGGGAAACTTCTGCTCCTGCAGGACTTAGCCTGCAAACCATCACTTCTCCCACTTCTCGCAGAAGCTGGTGTCCAGGCCACTCAGGAGGTGGCATTTTCAGCTTCCAGGGCATCCATGGCCAGGGCTTCCTACTCTGCTCCTGGCAGTCTGCTTCTGGGCTAGGAGGATTCTGCTTTGCCAGCCCCAGAGCTGGGTCCATGCCCACATTTTAATGACAGGCTGGAGCCAAGTGCCTGTGCTGATTGGGAAAGCTGTGTACTTGCTTGGGACGTTTTAGTCGTAAAAAGCCTTTGCAGGCATTGTTCCCAGGCTGTTTCCACCTTGGCATTGGGATTCTGCGTTAAATTGTCTGCACGCTATTATCAATGGTCTAAATACTCTGCTAATACATTGGAACTCACCAGTGTGGTTTGTTTTTGTGCAGAATCAATGAAAGACTGTTTTGAGGACCTTGTAGCCCTGGAGCCTGAGAAGCATGTGTAGATATAAAAGTCAAGAATCAATCATTTACAAACATCTGCAATGTAGGAAAACCTTGTTAATCTACTATTGCTGATCCCAAATAGCATGTAATTCAAAGCAACTGCTGTTTCTCTCCTCTGTGATTCTTTAATGAAAATATTAAATCACACAAACTAATGATGGGACATTCCTTTTCCCAGGTCCCTGACAGTTTAAGTTTTCAAGAAATGTCTCTAATTTTATTTTCTTTATTAAGCAACCCATTATTTTCCTATCTCTGCCACACAATTTCACCCTAAGAAGTTTTATCATTAGAGCTAAAATTATATTAGTTTAGATTAGAAAGCTGACTCTCATGTTGTCCCCAAAAATCATTAACATCAGCTAGAAATCAAAGTTTACATTAATGAATTTATGTCTAAAAAGAATTTTCATCTGATTATTAAAATGGTATATGTTTATTTCAGAAAGTTTTGAAACTAATGAATAGCACAAAGGAATGCAAAAAAAATACGTCCATGATCACACATGCAGAGAAAGGACTATTTTATGTACTGCAAGGCTATAAAAATGTTATTGCAGGTAGAGATGCGAAGGAGAGAGAGTCCTATATAATCTGTTCTTTTCACTTATTGAAAAAGTTGATGCCACCTTAATACTAATTTGGATCTAGAGAATTCACTGCTGTTACTGCTGTCCGCATCATCATGAACTCTGTTTTTCACAAAGCAGGATTCATGATGTATCAGGTGAAGCTCACATTCCACTTTCTGAAGCAGAGAAAAACTGATTATAAGATGATTTCACCTAGGAAGTGAAAATATAGGCTGAGCTCCAATGACAATTTTATATTCTTAAACGCTACACTGGGCAGGTGGAATTAAATAAAAGAGTTGTTCTCTACTAGCAGTGATTTCATTTCCTTAGGGGACACTGGCAACATCTGGAGACATTTTTGGCCTTCATAACTGGTAGAAAGGGGTGCTGTGTACTCTACTGGGTGGTGGCACAGGATGTACTAATCATCCTATAATGGACAGGACAGTCCCAGAATAAAACATGAATTGGACCCAATACCAATAGCGCTGAAATTGAGGAACAATGAGTTAAAGTGACTTCATCTGTAATCATGAGATTCATTATCTAAGAGGACACATTGATACAAAGAGAACAAGAACCACAAATTACCTGTACTTTGGGTGCACTTTGTAGGTGCACACATATTCTGACAGTATATCATGATGTTTAAAAGCACTGGTATGAAGACAAAATGAATGTAAAAGAGTTTAGCTGTTGTCACATTGAAAGTTGCTGGATAAATGGTCACCGTTATCATTGTTATGTAAACCTAGTAACATTTGAAACTTGCTTTCCAAATTGTGATGCACAGTTGAGATTTTCTTTGTTTTTTTTTTTTTTTTTTTTTTTTTTTTTTTTTTTGAGACAGGGTCTCGCTATATAGTTCAGGCTGGCCTTGAGCTCACTTTGTAGCCCAGGCTGGTCTCGAACTCACAATGATCTTCCTGCCTCAGCCTGCTGAGTGCTCGGATTACAGATGTGCACCACCACGCCTGGCTGGTTGAGATTTTCTATAGCTATGAATAAGTAAATACAGAGCTCTCAGTAAAAATGGAATCATTCCCTTGGGTTCATTTGAGTTCTAAACAAGAGCAATGCATCATGTGGATGGAAGTCTCTTTTGGTTACCAACATTCTGTAATCACAGCATAACCAAATGGTCTAAGAAACTCTGCAAGTTAGAGGTTTTTCTGGATGCTAAGTGCCTTCTAATGACAAATGCTAAATGAATTTGTGGTAAATGCTGTAATGATATTCTATTGAACAGTTTTCCAGCCAGGTAAATCTTTGCCTTTAGGATTCTAGACAACTATCATCTGGCCATCCTTCCCAGCATTAACTAATCACCAGTGAAAAATACAAATGTCATTCACAAATCATATCAAAGACGGGAACAGCTGGAATCAAATTCAAGAGACTGCATCATTTTATCATCTTGACATTAATCATTCTACATGGATACCACAGACAATCTGGAGGAAAGAATAATTTATGTTACAATATAAACGTTAACTATTTAGGTCTGGGAGACTCTCTTCCTCCTGCCTTCCTGCAATTCAGAACACCCCTAGAGACTCAAGTCCAAGGACTATATGAAAGTGTTTTATTAAATGTTATTTATATATTAGCCATGAAAGTTGAGGGAAAATCCCAATATATAAAAGGCTGAGTTATCTGACAATTGAGGTTAGGGATCAGGAAACTACAGCCAAGGACTAAATCCAGTTCACCATCTATTTTTCTATGGCCTATGAACACAGGATAGTATACATTTTTAAGTCACTGGAAAAGAATCAAAAGAATAGTATTTTGTGACATGTGAAGGTTGTATGAAATTCAAATTTCAGTTTCCATCAAGGAAACTTCATTGGAATACAGCCATGCTTATTTGCTTACATAATGTTAATGGCTACTTTTCTGCTACAAAGCTCAACTTGATCTAAGGGGTGTAAGATTGTATTTTTCTCTATGCAATAATTGCGAACTTTCCTGAACATCTGCTGGGATTTCCCTGCTTCATCATTGTACCCCAGTCTGATGGCAGCTCTGTATCTCAGTGGGCAATTATTTCTCCTCTGTTGTCAGTGGTCTTGGTGAGAAAGTAATTCCAAACACCCTTAGACAATATGCCTGCTACTTCATCTTAACATCCTTTTACCTGCACCTTTGATTCCATGGGGCACTCTCTACAATAAATCCCCCATGAGTTAATTAAATAAATTTTTCTGGGGCACTTTCTATTGTCCAGGCATTATGTTATGCTCTGCACAAGCTAGACAAAGACTCAGGACCCATGGAGTTTGCTTATCTAAGATAGATTATGAACAAACAAATAAATGGCAAGCATCAGGTAGTGGTAAAAATTACAAAGAAAATAAGACCAAAGAAATAAATTATTATTGTTTAAGTCACTGAGTCTCTGGTATTGTTATAACAACCCAAACTGGCTGAGTCACACACAAACATTTATCATTCCCCCATCTGGCTAGCAAGTTAAAGTTGCATCTCTTGTAACTTAATCATAGAAGTGACTTCCTGTCATTTTTCCATATAATATTGGTTAGAAACATATCACTAGAATGGCCCATACGAAAGAAGAAGAGATTACATAAGGGACCAAATATCAGGAAGAAAAGATCATTGGGGGCTGTATTAAAGACATCCCACCACACAAAGTAAGGTAAACTAATTGAAATCTTGAAATATAAACTCCCTCCTCCCTTTGTGATGAGGTGATTGCCTTCACACTGAGGAATCGGAAAAAAGCTACCTCAAAGAAGCGCTGGAGGGAGTACTACGAAAAAACAAGGTTTGAGGGAAAGGATATGACCGCTGCACTGCGCATTTTTCTTGTTCAGATAAACAAGATCTTCCTCAGTGGCAGTTTTGAAGTTCAATGCTAACTTCTCAATGCTTCTCCCCTGTCCCTTTCTGCTTCAGTAAAATCCAAGTCACAGTCAAAATGTATCATCTTCTTGAAATACACGAGTCTATGTATTTTTCATAATTAAGCAATCAAATCACTAATAAAAGAATGATCAAATCCTGGGAATCTTCTGCTTTCAAAGCAATGGCAAGATATCCGGGGCATTTTACACCATTCTTTTATCCATGACTCCAATAACTGACCTCTTTAAGTTAGATTTGTTATTTTTTAGTTACTGGTGCTAAAAAAATGTTTGACTAGGCTAATCCATTGGTGAGAGATGGAGAATTGCAGTGAGCTTACTCTAAATTATTTAGATATGCCCAGTAGCCATTGTGTATACCCAGAATTTGTGAGACCAGCTGTGCAGAGTAACTACAAACAGTGAGGTGCTCTGCTAACTTTCTGATGTCTCCCCATGAAACTAATGAGGAAGGCCTGATCCATAAGATAGATAGACCCAGAGCCACTCTGATTAAAGCATGGATAGGTACAAGGAACTCCACGTGGCATGACCCTTTACTTCAAGTGGGCACTGAGTTGTTCCTTAGAGTGGACTTGGAGGCCTCCAGGCCATGCAACTGGAAGGCCTTTCCCATATGTCTTTGTGTGCTTTTCATCTCAAGATAAATTTGTTCTGCTTATTCATTCTTTGAGAGCCTGGCAAGCCAGTGTTTGTTAAGTCAGTGTTCATCAGAACTTTCATTTGTAGAAAGGTATCTTATAAGACGCTCGATGTTTTAGAACTACGAGTTGGTTCCTTACTGACACTTGCCCAAAAACACTAGGATCAAGGATTCCCCTGTTCCTTATCTTTTAAATGGGTTGGCTTGGGGATGGATAGGTGTAGAAAGAAGTGCTCTCAGGAAGATCTTGGAGAATAACATTCAAACTCACTCCTGATCCAGCACTGAAAGAGTATGTCTCCATTTTCTTAAAATAGCCACTTCTGGAACCTTAACGAACAGAGAGAAATAAAAATCTTAAGAAACTGTGAGAATATACCATGTTTGATTTTTACAGTTGTGTGTCAGAGTGCCTTGACCAGTTCAGATTATTACTTCTCTTTCAGCTCACTTTGTTACTTTCCAAATTTTGAAATTTCTAAAGACTTTACATAATTGTATTTTGATTCTGTGGCAACAGTTTAAACTATTTGGAAAACAAGTTCGTAGAATCTTTGCACGAAATAAATCCTCGTGTATCACACATTTTCTCTGTATTAATCATGATGACTAAATTTCTTCATAATGTCAAATCAAACATTGTTCAATATAACTATTTTCCCATGGAAATGACCTTTTCCAGCTGAGTTTAACTCAAACACTTGTCTCCCTTTTTCCAGTTAATGATATTGACATTTTACCATATTAGTTCATTAGAGCATGAAACTTCTTGTCTTGTTTTTGAAAAGCTAATTTAGTACTTCATATACAAGAATTCTATACCACAGGGACATGCAGAATGCAATGAAATGATCAACCACTCAGTGAGAAGAAAACTAACACAAGCACCTAATCATTATTTTAATGGAGCACATTTTAGACCTCTAACCACATAGAGGCAATCCATACCTAAACTACAATATCTGTAGACAGAAGAATGGTAAAAATAGGTGTGTTTCCTGCTTTGATTTATTTGAGAAACTTTGCTGTCTCTCCCCATTGGTCTAGGGGCAGGGTAGGTGTGTTAATTTTTCTAAAGGAGTAGTTACCTAACTGTTCGCATATTCTGATTTTCTAAATATGGGACCACAGCTATACATTTTTACCCACATGCTCTGCTTAAACTGTTTTAAGGTCTTCTCTCATCAAAGGTGGGAATCTATGTTCTTTCATCTTCAGTCTTACTGGGTTATGACTGTAGTGATTTCCAAGCCTGGTGTTTGGAGGATGATCCCTCTTGAAACCAAGACACCATGCTCTGAGGAAGCCTAAGCAGCCACAGACAGACACCACATGTAACATTCTGGTCCTAGCCAGACTCAGTTGCCTGATAGGTGAGTTGAGTAAGCCTCCAGATGATTCCAGCAACGGATGTTGAATCCCCTTTCAAGGTCTTTGAATTTTCTAGACATTGTGGAGCAGAGGTCAGCCAATCTTCTGTGCTATGTCCAAAATCCTGGCCCACAGAACTGTGACCATAATAAAATGATGGCTTTATCACACTAAGTTCAGGGTAGTTTGTTGGGCAGCAATAGTAACAGGAGCACTGATTTTCCAATGGGTTATTGATTCAGTGAAACAATTATGTTGTTCCTTTAGTCTTCAAATAGATGTTGATTGCCCACAATGTCCCAACCACTGATCAGGTACTATAAATGAGAAAATATTACCGGTAGTTTCCTTACTACAGGAATTTACAGTTTAGTCAAGACAGACTTCTTGTAAACCAGTTAGATCAAGAATTTTTTTTCAAGAATGAATTTTAATTGACAACGAATTTTCAGGGATCAGCGAGAGTTTCAATAGACCCTGTTCAGAACACAGCCCTTTCTCTTGTTCCAAACTCTACCACATAACAAGAAGAGGCCTCTGGCACATTAAAGTGGACATTATCTTAAGGCTCTGCAAATGAACACCTCCCTGGCCATCTCTCAGGGCTGTAAGGACAGCCAACCCCATGATTCATTCTATTCTTGGAAAGATAAAGGATACTGAGGAGAACTGGGCTTGGGACATATGGGCATGAGATTCTTAGGTTTCAATTACAAAGAGGCATGATCCAGAAGGGGCTCCACATCCACATAGCACAACAGAATCTTGGGCTTCAGATTTGTGGGCAAATGACAATGCTTAGAGCATGAGGTCTAGGACAAAGGATGACTCCTGGGTCTAGGAGAAAGACACACAAATAGCCTTCACACTGAGCCATTTAGAAAAGGCACCAAAGACTAGATGACACTTGTGCTGCATCTTGAAAGACATGTTTGTTTGAAAGTGTGATTGCTGGCATTGATGCAGATTTTGATATTGGTTTTATTAAGGTTAACTACAGACAACCAGGTGAACTAAATATTCTTGTTTCATGTTGGTTTTGATATAGTGTGGATGTACAGTTGAAAATGCAAATCTTCATCACAACTGCAAACACAAATTACCACCAAAAGGGGCCTGGCTTTGCAATTGTGAATCTGAGATCTCTTCAGGGTTTCCACTACCCTCTGTGTGTGCAACTGTAGGAAGCACAAGTAACTTCCTTAAGTTTATAAAAACTACTTCTGAGCCTTACACCAAAAGTGCAAATGTTTAAGCAAACAAACTTAAAATACTTCAGAAGAAAGCATCACCCAAAAGAATTCAAAAACCATCAGTTTCTCAGAAGGAAATTAGCATAGTCAAATCAAATCAAATCAAATCAAATCAAATCAAATCAAAGTTTAGACAGTGTGTACTTCGCTTCAAGTTGAGTAGTGTCTACCTGCTATCTCAAGGGTCACTGTAAAGGGTCAAAGAGAAAGCTTTTGGAGTTCTCTGGCTCTATATGGTCTCTGTCACAACTACTCAGTGCTGCTATTATAATACAAAAACAGTCATAGACGATATATAAACAAATAGATGTGATAGTGTTCCAATGAAACTTTATTTATAATTACAAGCAAAGAGCCAGATTTGACCTAAGGACTACAGTTTGTCAACTCTTGCTATATGTTGAGAAGTAATATATTGGATTATTTTATTCTGCTAAGCAGTGTGAAAAATTTGAGTCATCATATTAAAAGTTAAACCAAAGTATAACAACAATGTACCCTTACTTTTTAATGAGATGATTTAATTTTGAGTGAAACAAAACATCCCTCACTTGTTATAACATAGGTCATTCTGATTCTGTGCTTACTGTGTAAAGCATAAAGAAAAAATATAAAGGCAGCTTAAATGGGAAATATTTCTAAAAATAAAAAGGTACTTTTATTTCCAAGAGTCCTTCTCTTTAAATGTCTTTTTTCCTAAGTCCTCTTCTATCTTCACAATAAAAACTGTTGATATTGTATGCATCACATATATTTAAAAAATGTTTATGTGCAAGATAAAGTCGCAAACTCAAAATGGTCACAATCCAATAGATGAAATAAAACTAGAATGAAAACTACTATAATGCAAGACAGAGCAATCATAGAACTCTTCTTCTCATGAATGGAAGAGTCTTTGCCATCCACTACGTCCAACCTCATCCCTGTGTTTGAATTGCTTTATTGCATCCCTGAATAGGGAATTCCTGATTCTTTGCAGACATGCTAACTTGCAGAAACCCTGCTTGCTCAGGGAAACATAGTTCTTGGAAGGGAAACCAGGCACTGGTAAGCAATAGCCCAGTGGTAATGTCCTAGGAGAGGGAGTGAGGATGGCTGTGATAGAGGACTTAAATTGCTAATAGCCTACGCTTGCCTGTCATGCATGACCTGGCTCAAGGAAAGAAAAACCTAATACAGATCCTATCACAGTGGGGTTTGTGGCTGCTGAGACAGTCTTGGCCCTGCTCAGCGCTGGTCCAGAAGTCTTTCAGGAAAGACTTCTGGACCAGCCCCATGTACAAGATGGGGAAGGAAAGCTGAGCTGGAAACAGACACAAAGACTTACTATCCCTGCCAGTGTGGGGCCAATAAGTTTAGTTGGTTCTCAAGGCCCCTTGTGTTGCTGCTTAGAAGGATTAGCAATTTTTCTACAGAATGTTCTTGCTTGGTAAGGCTCTTGAAATCTCTAAAGTGGGAAAAAATTCTGAGTGTAACTTAACCTATGCAGAGACTACCTATTGCTGTGTGACAAACTGCCATGCACTTCACAGCATGAAACAACACACATTTATTATTGCACAGTTTCTTTAAATTGGGAGTCTGAGCACAACCTACCTGGATCCACTACTTCATGGTAGGTCATACATGTGCAATCAAGTGACTAATCATGGCTGGGGTTTCATCTGAAACCTTCAATGGAGAAAAATCTATTTCCAAGGTCACCTATATAGTGATTGCCATGATTCAGCTCCTTGGTGGTGCTTGGACTAGGGGTTTCTATTCCTCAGTGATTATTGGCTGAAGGATATTCTCAGTTCCTGGCCGTATGGGTCCCTCCAACATAGCAGACTGTATCATCAAGGTGTACCAGCCAAGAAGGCAATAGAAAGAGCATCTGTTAGCAAAATGGAAGTCACTGTCTTATCTAACCCAATTATGGAAGTGATATACCATCACCTTTGCTGCATTCCCTTGGGTAGAGAGAATCATTAGGTTCAGCCCACATTCAAGTGAACAGGCTTTCCCAAAAACATAAACACTAAGAGGTAAGGATCACTTGGGGCCATCTCAGAAACTGCTGGCTACAGAGTTCATCTCTCCTTCACTCCTGGCCCATGAGCTTTGGGCTACCCAGAAGTAGCACATTAGATTAGGTCTCAGTCTATCAGAATACCACCATCCCTAGGCTTTGTGACTTGTAATTAGTTGCAGGACATGCACAAACCCATTCAGTGTCAACAAGATTCTGAAAAGGCATCTCTTACTCTCTCTCTCCCTAGGCTTGAACCTAAGAGAGTGCAAAATCTGGTCCTGTTGCCACCATCTTGTTATCACATGAAATTCCATCTTGCTATTGCATGAAATTTGAGATGGAGCTAACTCAAAGTAGAAGGAGCCAAGAGATAACAGGTGAGAAGAGGAGGAGGCAAAAAGATTGCTGGGTAGCCAAATAACTCAATATGGCTAGAAATATTCATCTCATGTTGATGAGGCCAAAGGATTTATCTGCCACAGTGCATTTTTCCATCCCAGCTTTTTAAAAACCTGAGCCAAGCACAAAAGACCCTTTAGTTTTGATTTATAAAAAAGCATTAAATCTCCTGTTTAACAAATAAAAGAGCAGTGTACATTACTTGGCCAAAGCAGATACGGCATAAGATACTTTAATTTCTAAAAATAAAGTTACATAGAATCCTCTGAGGTGTTTCCCGGTTGGTATTTAGAACTGAGGATTTAAACATAATCAACATCCATGAAATGCAATCTCTCCCTCTTTTTTCTCCATGCTTTCTTGACCAAAAGTGTTTCATAGACTGAATTCTCTAATGAGGGAATATTTATATGACATACCAAAGCAGATGTGAGTCTCGTTTTATGAAATCTAAACCCAGATGGTCTTTTCTTTCCATTGTCTTATGTAATTTATGTGAAAGCAGAACATGAAAAAAAAACTCAGATGTAATTTCTTTTCCACCATTTATGCTTAATGGCCCTATAATCACTTTCATGGCCTCAGTTTTTCTGCTGAGTCTCCAGAGGGTCTGTGGATTAGTTCATGTCACAGAGGTGCTTTACAGCAATTGGAAATGCCCAGCAAGAGTGGAAATGTCTGTTATCATGAAACATGCATTTCCAATTTAGGGTATTCTACCATGTGTCCTCTGTAGCATACAAAATACTCTTCTAATTTGAATCAGCCTAGAGGGTATAAACTAAAGGAGACTCGAAGATGGAAAAAAATAAAATAAAATAAAGACTGACCCTGAACTCAACTTCTCTAAATAAGTTTTCTTCGGGAACATTCTATTTTGTTTGGTCATCTGTGGGGGAAGTGGAAAAGAGGATTGAAGGATGAAAGGGAGGAGAATACAAAAGGGCCCTCAGAGGTGTCTAGGAATTGCTTTTTGCTTGAGCATTCCTGGAATATGATGGAGAGAAGGTTTAATTTTTCCACTTGGCTTAATGACAGTTTCTGCCACCTTCACAGACATTACCTTGACAACCAATTCATGCTACATTCTCAAAGACTGGCTAACAGGCTCAGAACAGAATAATAACACCCATTTAGTTATCCTCTATTTAAAATTGTATTTGTAAATGTTGGCTTCAAACACTCCAAAGGGCATTTGGCATTCCATGGATTGCATTAAATTGCACTGTGTAATATAATATATTTCCCAGCACCTCATAAATTTTGAGTATTCATACATTCACAAGGTAGAGATACCTGAGATTCTCTTTGAAATTAAAAATGATTTTCTACTCATTTCTCTTTGACTCCAGTTCCCCACACTGCCAAAAATGGCTGAGCGTTGAAGTGAGCAAGGGAAGGTTGAATTCAGGATGGATTTCTACCACTAGACAGAGACCAGATACCTGGAGAGGGTTGAGATTCTAAATGACTATAGGCAGGTCCAAATAGAGAGATCTGGGAAGCAAAATAAAATTAATATCAGAGTGCTGGGCACCTGAAGTTTGAAAATTTCCACAAGTCAGGTGCAGCTGATATTCGCATGTGTTCCTGAGAACAGCATTCTGTGTGTTTAACTCAAGGCACTTTGTGATTTCCTTTTGTAGCTTCTAAAACTAAATGTCAAAAAAAAATGCTTTTTCACATTTTGAGGCAGCAGCTAAAAGGCAACAAGAGAGTTAAAAAAAATTTACACACCATTAAACTTTGAGTCCCTCATAGCACCGTGAGCTTTTATGACAGATGCTGGAAATACGTGTGGCCCGAATAGTGCTGGAGGATTGGGTCAAGTCCTCTGTCTTTTCACTCCTTCTGGAGTTTACTTTTTTAGGAGACAGACCTTAAAATGTCTTGAATTTCCCGCTCACCAAATCTGTCCTTCTGACAGTACCACGATTCCCCTAACAGCATCCTGTCAGCAAATATAAGTCAATAGGAGCCATTTTTCCCCAGTGGGTCCTGTGACTCCATCCAAGCCAGAGAGCACCAGCAGGCTGCGTTCTCTTTCCTTGGCTTAGAGACATTCCCATCAGACCTGACTGTGAACACAGAGTCCCAAGGAAAATTTATGTGGATGAAGATTACAAAATCAAAACTGTTCAATGTACCCAATGTGCTATTGCTTTTCCTACGGGTTCACAGTGGAATGGGTCCAGGTCTCCAGGGAGCCATAAAAGGAAATGAAAAGCACACGACCCATCAAGGGCCGCTGGATGGATCCTTGAGTTTTGTAAAATTTGGTGAACTTAGAAGCAAAGTCTTCATGTCCTTTCAAGTTGTTCATCCAATACTTCAGAAGCCCCTGGGTGACCGTGATTTAGCTCTATACCGCAAACATACCACGTTCTGTACAGAGTTAGAAGACATGATATCTTGCAGTTGTCACATAGGTATCCTGAAGTTGCCCCAGCAGCTGCTGTGTCACCTGCCTGTCATTAGGAAGGCTCTTACCTCTTCTTCCAATTGAAGAAGAAACAAAGACATTTGGTGGTGGGATGATTTATATCGAATAGCTGCACATATTTTTAGAGTTATATCAGTGACTAAAACCACACAGTAAATACCTCCAGATTCAGAGTACTCTTAATTTTTCAAAAACACAAACCTTAAAACCTAAGAAATGTTTTTGTAATTTCCATAAAACACAATTGATTTTAATAACTACATTACCCCCAAAGAGAATCTCAATGACTACCACAGCTTCCTCTAAATAGAAAGAGTATCATTCTGAATTTTAGGATCTTGTGCACATAAAGGTAAATTGCTTAATCATTTTTCATGTTGATCACTTTCCTCACATGTTTCAGCAGCCAGCCATTTCCATAGCAAACACATTTGAGTAGCAAAAGCATATTTTCCCTGTTAGAAATTTTGTTTTAAACAAAGCCTCACCCATTAAAGAAAAGATAAGCATCTAATTGGAGAGCCCAGGGAGTTTCGAGTTAGGATTTTTATCGTGTGGCTTATTACCTCTTTGGCTGAAAATGTCTGGATGTCTGCACACAAAAGCAGACTGCTCTCTGCTTGTCATGTTTTCAACTTTAATCTCTGCTATAAAAATTGCATTGTTGGCCCTTGAAAAGCTTCTATTGTCAGAAGGGAATATAATAACCTTTCCTGCTTACAGGCCAGGTGTCCTGCAGTAACAAGCCGTGGTGATGGAGTGGCATGCTACCTCTGGGGCTATGCCTTGGTGATATCGCTGGGTTGCAGTCAAGATTCTAATGACCTTGGCCTAGAGAATGGCTGGGCCAGCAGCACCATCTCACACAATGGAACTGGGCTGGGGTGGGGGCACTGCTGGGAGACTTGGGAAATACAATAAGCTTGATCTCTCATGTGGGAAAATCCATGGTGTTTAATAGCTTCATAAAGTGGCATGCTTTTGTCTCTGTGGATAAAGTCCCCAGTAAATTCTTATATTACCACCATTGTAAAATGCAGTAACGGAAACATTGAGCTGTGCTATTTGATCCCCAGTGGCAAAGGTTAGGAAGAACCAAAATTCATAATGACTTCCAAGAAAATACTATTAGGGTGTAATTTAAGAAGGCTTTGCAGTCATAATTTTCAGGGTGATGCAGAATGTGCTTTCGTGACATATACACCCCCACTCCGATGGTAATGCTTCACAAGCAAAATTGACAAGAGTGAAAAAGATGGAAAGTCAGTAGGGAAATGATGAGTATGATCATTTGCACCAATTGGCTGTGGCACACGAATTCAGGAAAGGATCACACGTTGTTAGATACAGTTCTCGAATAATACAGAAGGTTCCATTTACCATCCTGAATGGACACTGCTTTCTGCATAACTGTAATTTTTATGTGCACCTTACAGCTTGTGATTTGATGCTGAGACAGGCATTTCTGTTTAATCATCATGGCTATTGCTCATACAGTGGGAACTTTTCTTGAGAGGGAGCCCTGCTAGTCACTTACATGGAAAGGTTATGAGGTTTTCCCCAGGCATGGCCCCCAATCCATGGGTGTATATCATTTCACTGGATAGTGAGACTCATCAGTGAGGAAGTCAGCATGAACTCTCATAAGCACAGTGGCATGATAAAACTAATAGGGAAATTCTCTGCTACCCATTAATTGGGACAGTGGCATGTTAGGATTATTTGACCACCCAATTTAATACAACATCAGCCTAAATATCTCTATTTTATACTAAATAAAATACTGTAAGATATAAGATATACTTAATAGTGAATAAAACATTTGAAATATTTCATAAATTTAAAAAAATACATTCTTCAATGTGTTTTTTAATAATATGGAACAAAAGTTGACAAATTTTGTCAAGGACCAGATAGTATGGATTTTGGACAGTCTCAAAAACTCAACCCAAGCATTGCAGCACAAAAGCTACCACAGACAATGCATAATCAAACAGTGAGTTTGTGTTTCAATAAAACTTTATTTACACAAACAGGCCACAAATCACATCAGCCTGAGTTGGGTATGGTTTGCTAACTCCTGGAGAAATGTATTGTGAGCTACACAGTAAGTGCTAAACTTGCTAGTAGCTACCTTAGAAAACATTAAAAAGAAAAAGGTAAAATTCATTTCAATATTACATTTTATTTAATCCAATATATTAAAAAATTACCACTTTAACATATAATCAATAAGAAATTAATAAGCATTTTTACAATTTATTTATACTCTGCCTTTGGAATCCAATGTGTGTTTTAAAATTATAGCACAACTTAATGCTGAGTAGTCTCATTTCAATGGGTCAGTATCCACAAGGTTGTTACTTTGAACCGTGCAAATTTAGATGCTTTGCCACAATTGTAGCCAATTCTCTATTGTTAAGACTTTGCCCTCTGCTATTACTCATTGGTGAAGTTAGAATTATGGTACAAGTTTTTAAATAGGATCCTTTTCCAGTAATGAAAGTTCTGTAGCACTCACTAGGCGGAAATTCATGAGATGTTCACCTTGTAAACTCAGAGGGACATTGACTGCTAATGGCCACCTAATCCCTGGGGGAACACACCAAAAGAGGCCCTATCAGTAGAATGAGAATGCCATCCCCTTCCCCAGAAGACGTCAAAGAGGCCATTATAAGAGTTGCAAGTATGAAGACAAAGTACTCTGCTCCAGGAAAGGATGGGGCCTCTAGAACAGATTCCTTCTCAAAGCCGAGGAAAAAAGTTCCCTGCAAAAGCTCTCCCAACTATCTGCAAGAAGGGAGCTGAAGATCACAGTCCATGGTTCATATTCACTTTCTTAGTTAACAGCCCATGTCCTCAGGTTACAGGAGTGAAGAGAGAAGGCCTCGGGAAAGATAAAATATTTGAATAGACAGACAAAGGCTAACTCCTAACGAGTTTGGAAGATGAATTCCACCCATGCCTGGCAGTCCCAAAGCTAGTGCTTCCAGAGATTAGTTGGCAGTAGGATTGTAGGTCTATCCAGAGCAAAGGCAAAAGAGGTATGCCGATGAGGTAGATATGCGTGGAGCTGCAGCACCGAGGCAAAGAGTGTTTGCAGAAAATTTAATTTTCGTATGCAGAAGGATGAAACTGGACCATTATCTCTCACCAGTTATAAAAAATAAGCTCAAAATAGATGAAAGACTTAAAAGTAAGACTTGAAAGTACAGAACCAATAGAGGAAAATAGGAGGAACATTGAAATGGGCAATAGTTATTTTGGATGAAACCCACAAAGACATATAAAACACAAGCAAAAATAGACAAATAAGATTGCATCAAGCTAAAAGGTTCCTGCAAAGGAAAACAACCGTCAGAGTGAAGAGAAAGCTTACAGAACGGGAGAAAATATTTCCAAACCTTACTTTTGAGAGGAAGTTAATATCCAGGATATATAAGGAACTCAAGGAACTCAATAGAAAACCATGAATAGTTCTATTTTGACATTTCTCAGAAGACACAAATACTCAACAAGTACCTGAGAAAATGATCAACATCTCACTAATCTTTGGGGAAATGCAAATCAAAACCAAAATGAGATACATCACCTTACCCAAGGAAGAATGGACACAAAGCATGAAGACTGTCCAATGCAAAAAATACAAAGCATCTTCTTATCCTAGGAAATTTAAGTGACAGTTGCTTCTTTACCAGTTACAGCTGTAACCTTGTTCTAGTCTTCCCTCCTTCTAGGTAAGATTTATTGAGATACCCAATCCCAGAATTGCCCATTTCTTGAGATCATATGATTTCCAACAAATTCTACTATTCTTTTACACCCTCCCCAAGTCACCTAACATAAGTACAAATACTAAAGTAAATATGTCACTTGTCCCCAGTACCACTCTCAAGTTTGGAAATTTACTTAGAAGACTCAGCATGTAATCATACTCATAGCTGCATCACAGTAAGAGGACACTGAATAAAACTAGCAAAGGGCAAAGGTACATGGCCAAAGTTCCGAGGAAACTAGGCCCACGTTTCTAGATTTTTCTCCTGGTGGATTCACCTGGTAGGTGCTTAATTCCTCCAACATTGAACTGTAACAGTGGTGTGAAATATAGGCTTCACTGGTGCACTTTAGAGCTTTGGTGCTCAATGTTTTCCTGGAGATTGGTCACATAGACCTCTTCTGCCTAGCACAGACTGAATTCCAGTCTCTCAGAAGAAAAGCAGGTATTCAGCATAAAGTACTTTGTTTGCGTAGTTCAAGCACAAGGACCCACTCCTATCAGTCAGGGAATAGGAGGAACATTTCCAGAATCCAAGTTGCAGATGTATGTCAGGGGCGAGCCTTGCAAACAGGCCTCTAAAAGAATAGGCGTCTCAGTGTTACCATGTTAGTTCTTGTATGTACAGTAAATCTTTTTAACATCCTTGTCCTGAGATACCTCAATGAACCCACAGTGTGTGTTATCCTTTGCTGAAATGAGTAAGAAACGCAACTTCTTCAACTACAGATACGTTCTCAGGGTCTTTGGCTAAAGGACATTAACCCTGTCCAGAGGCAGTCTTCAGAGAGCTTCACAGAGGAAACAGCGAAATGAGTTCTTATCTGTACAGTGGTTCTCCTAGAAGCCCCTCCAGGAGCAGGACAGCAAAGCTGGCCAGTCAGTAAGACCACGGACATCAGGCATCACAATGTTAAGAAGTAAAGCAAGATGAGGCCACCCTGTGGCTGTGAGTATGTATCACAAGCTATCACACAATGTAGAGTGGTTGAGAACCTACTGTGGATACGGCTCTTCTGAGTCCTACAAAAGCTGGGGGGGAAGGTCTCAGGCTTTTTCCCTGCAGTGAGGGAAATAAGGCATCAGTATATAGCCAGGTAAATAAGAAAAGATTTAAATAGTCACCTTACACAAGATACACATGGCAATGACTCAACTATTGCTAAGTGAGAAAGAGAAATATGGAAGTGGCGAAACTGAGCTGTTGGACCAGTAAATATCTGCTTGGGTGCTCATAGCTACTTCCTGAGGTAGACATTGTGTCCACTCCATCCTGGACATCCAGAGGAGAATTCACTTGCCCAAGGTCACACAGTGGGTGGAAGAGCTGGAATTTGATCCAAGAGTCAACTGACTGGAAATTCCATGCTTTGGGAATTTCCATCAGCTTACAGGTTATGTGGCTCCCATCATGGAGAGGAAGTGGTGACGGGAGTAAGGGTATGAAGGGGGAAAAGCTAAATATTTGTGAAGGAATGTCCTAGGCAAGGTGCTTGGTTTCAAGCAACTGAAGCACAACTCCAGGGAACTTAAAGAGGAGAATTTATTTGAAATTTGAAAGCGTAGCTGATAGACTCTGTGGGAATGTTGTAGAACTAGGCCCGTGGGTGATGGGGACCAAGGAGGTATGGGTCACTAAGAGCAAAGCCTGGTATTTCCACTTCATTTTATCTGATTTCCTTTTGCCTTCTTCAGGTGCACAGTGCACACTGGCAGAGGGCTCTGGGGGCCTTAAGCAATGCCCTCGGGGCATTACAAACCAACAGGGGAGCAGTAATCCTCTAAGAACAATAATAAAAGCAGTAGTAATGTAACGGTGCTCATAAAATGCTAATGGAGGTAACACGAAAGGAGCAATTAGTCCCCCATGAGGGCCACAGGAGAGTTTTATGGAAGTGTCTATATTGCTTGAGAAAGGTTCTACTTCCTCACGTCTTTGTGTCTCAGTTCTCAAACCAGACTGGAGGCTGTGCAAGCATAGGAAGTGTAATTTCTAATCACTTCACAGAAAGGAAGCCCAATCGCGATGTGGGAATGTGTGCTGATGCTCGGGTTAGACACATTTAGTTTGATGTCTTTCCCTGAGAGATGATGTGTCTCAGCATCCTACCCGAAACAGTTATGCAAGTTCACTGTATTTGGCACAAGACATAAAATATATTCTTCATTACCTGCTTAATAACCTTATAGAAAAAAATTAAAGGCTGCTGCTTTGAATCACTTGCATTTCATACATTTTTTGTGATATGGTACCTGGATTAATAAAATGCAAAATATCTTTCTTCAAGTGAACTATTTTCATTGATAATGGTAACTATCTTCAGTAGTTTAACTGAATTTGGTGTAATTGTTTGATCTACATCAAGAAACTAGGGACTCTGTAGTATAGCCCGTGAGATGATTTAGTTAGTTCACTTTAACCCTTTAAATCATAATGTCTCTGTTTTAATTCACTTTTAGTTGCATGAAAACTTCTGGTGCAAACCAGATACTTTGTGTTGCCTGATGGAGTATTACTTTTACTTTTGAAAAGTTAAAACCCTTGCAATTAAATTGGTGTGAAGTGTAATTCAAAGTAAGGTCCCCTGAAGGAAGAAGTGGGTCAGAATCACTTGGGGGGAGGTTGACACAGAGCATATGGCCCTAGGAAATTTTGATTCCTCTACTTTCAATGGGGACACTGTCAGAGGAAATTACTGTTGTTCCTGTTGCATTGGAGAGGAAGGGCGTGTGGTTATTCACCAATGGAAGGTAAAATTATTTGGCTTAGGGAAAGAGGCCAGCTAGCAACTCAAGCCAAGTTACTGAAGCAGGAGTCAGAGGGTAGGAAGATCAACTTATCCCAACAGTACTGATGACATGAAGGCAAAATACTTGGAATTTTAATAGATAATCTCCATATAGCTCATCTCTTCTCCATTTTTGGCAAAAATTGTCCTGATTCTGCACGATAAATAAAATCTGTTTATATTCATTTTCTGAATAAGACTTGGAGGAACCCTAGCTTCTCAGCTGCCCAATTATAAGTCACCTCATTTGCTTTGCCAGTCTTCTCCATTTTTTTCCATTGGCTTTGATTTCAGAGATTTACATTTCTTAGTCTTGTCATGAGTGCCGGATGAATGTATCTGTCTTAGAGATTCTTTGCATGAACTGTAACAACTGATCTCAATAGCTAATTCTTACTGAGTAAAAGAGATGGCCATCTGTGAATCTCGAATGGTAAATATTGATGCAGCATGCATTATTTCCTGCTGATTCAAGTACTTCCCAAGGCATCTCATATTATTAAGACTAATGGCATTAGTTTTGAATCAGTGTTAGATCCGAAATTCTTGTGGGTTCTGTGGTTTTTAAAAATAGACTTTATTTTCAGGGAAGTTTTAGATTCAAAGTAAATTGAGTTGCAAGCACAGATTTCCAATATACCCACTTCCGCCACACTTACGCAACTTCCTTCATTATCGACGTACTCTACCAGAGTGTACACATTTTACAACTGCTGAGCATACATTGACCCACTAGTAACACTCAGGGTCCACAGTTTTTGTTAGGGCTCAATCTTTGTGTTGTGTATTCTGTGGCTATTGAAAAATGTGTACAGCTGTGTAACCATTATAGTACTCAGAGGTTTCTAGTAGTTTTTTATTTTTAACTAAATACATTTTAATAGATAACAAAATACAAAATAAAACTTTCCAGAAAACAGAAATATTTAGTCCTTTCCTACACACTAAAACTTGCTTTATTGTCAGGGCACAGCTTGGTATGTGTGTACGCCCTCAGGATTCAGCTCCGGATGTACTCCTTGCAGGAGAGAGAGAGCTGAAAAGCTAACCTCTGATCCTCAGTTACTCGGAAATGCAATGTTTTCTAATTCCATTTTATAACACATTTTTATCCTACTTCTATATGATTATTATTATGTCTAATAAAAGCTGCAGACCCTGAGTGTTTTTGGTGGGTCAATGTATGCTCATCAGTTGTAAAATGTGTACACTCTGGGAGGAGATGTCAATAATGAAAGAAGTTGTATATGTGTAAGGGCAGTGGGTATATTGGAAATCTCTGTGTTTTCTACTCAATTTGCTTTGAATCTAAAACTGCCCTAAAAATAAAGTCTATTTTTAAAAACCACAGAACCCAGAAAAATTTCGGATTTAACACTGATTCAGTACTAATGGGATGAGTCTTGATAATATGAGATGTTTTAAATGGCCTGAGATAATCAGGCCATTTCTTTTGGTCTAGCTTTAGCCTTTTCTGGAAATATCTGGTTTACTTACAGTTACCTATATCTAGTCTTCTGTACTACAGGTAGGAAAGAAAGATACAAATGATACTTTATAAATAAGGGCACACATCATAAAAGTATAAAACACGCTCCATAAAAGTATACAACACCCTTTTAAATCAACTTTCTCCTGTGTAATAAAAAAGAATGGAACATTTCCTGTTCTTGTCATCCTTATTTTTATTATGATTTCCTTTTGCACATTTTATAGTAATTGTTTCCTTTTTAAATATTCGTCACGGACTCATAGCCTTCCATAGACTTAATTTTCCAGTAGAAAAAATGTATCGAACCCACCTGGCTTTCCCCTCTAGCAGGATGTAAAATTTGATATAAAAATGTCCTATTAATGGCAAAAAGATTCAGAAACTCAAATCTGGACATTTGGTTTTTGTAGTAAAGACTTCTCTATGTCTGTAAACAGTTGGCTTCCAGGTCACTTTAGTGACAGAACTAAAAACATTTTTCTAATTAAAAATATGATTTCATTTGATTGTTTTCATTTCAATGCTAACATTAATGAATCTCTTCTCACATTTTTGTTTGCATCTAAACTTTTACCATTTATATACCACATAACCACCTAAACTTCTCATTTTCCTCCTGAAGTGCAATTGTATCCTTTCTCCTTAGAATTCTCCATTAGTCTATTTGAGTAGAATTTTATAATCATCCTTTTAACCTACAAAATCATTAAGAATTGCAATGCCTTGCACAAATTTTTGAAGGCCTGAATTAAATCATGCAAATGAATCTTTTGGTGTATTTCTTTTCTGGGGGGTCCTTTCGCTGCTGGTTTTAGATAAAGTCTTACTATGTAGTGCAGGCTGGACTTGAACTCGCTTATGTAGCCAAGCCGGGCCTTGAAATCATGGCAATCCTCCTGCCTCAGCCTCCCGAGTGCTGAGATTACAGGCATGTACCACCACACCCAGATAGTGTATTACATTTTGTCTAAAATATTGCTGTGTAAACCGAATCATATATCTTTCAAAAAAGTAAAAACAGGAAAAAGAGATATTCTGGTTGAAGTGAAATAGTTGGAGACTAACTCATAGCTAGTCTTAAGGGTAATCACATTTCTTACTGTTTGTATGCGTGCATCTGTCCTTAAATGAGAAATGAAACCTGGGCTTTTGAAATATACCACAATAACACATTTTTAAAACAAAATAAGCTTTGTGTCCTTGTGACAGGTGGACAAAATTAACTCCAAAGTTATTTTTATCCTGAACCATCTGTGATTCCAGTGCTGCACATTTACACCTATTTCAAGAGATAAATGTTTCTATGCTTCAAAATATATTTCCATGAAGTAACTACAAGGAAAGTGAGGAGCAGAAAGAGAAACATCTAGGAAATCCAGGGGACTTCTTAGAGGAGTAGAAAGGCCTGATTTCTAAGTGCACAGATAACAATGAGATGATACATCAAAACTTCCTTCAACGTGAATTTTATTTGAAAAGAGTTTTAACCCTATGTTTTAAAAAGATTTGCAATCAATGTAGCATGCCCATTAAAACAATGAAGGAAGAAACTACATGATTTTCTCAATTGATGTAGAAAAAAAATTGGATGAAATCCAACATACTTTCATAAAAGTACTGAACAAACTAGAAATAGAAGGAAACTACTTCAAAATAATAGAACCCAAATAAGAAAAATCCATGGCTAACATATAATCAGTGGCATAAGGAGAAATATTTTCTCTACAACCAGAGACAAGGCAAGGATGCGTAATTTTGCTACTTCTATTTAACTCACTGGACGTCTTACTGAGAGCAGTTAGATCAGAAAAAGAAATAAAAGACATCCAAATGAGAAGGTGTTATCTCTGTTTACACACAACATCTTACATGTAGAAGACCTTAAAGATCACACACACACACACACACACACACACACACACATCGCATAGGTAGCACTAATTAAAAAGCTCAGCAAAATTTCCCAATAATCAGTACACACAAAAAGGTGTATTTAATATATAGTACTTTCAACTAGCAATATGAAAAAGAAATTAAGAAAAGAATTCTATTTTTAAAAGTATCAATAGTATAAAAATACTTAAGAATAAACTTAACTAAGGAAGTAAAAGACTTGTACTCCAGAAACTAAAACACTGTATACTAAAATATTGCTGAAAGTAAGCCAGGCATGGTGGCACATGCCTGTAATCCCAGCACTCGGGAGGCTGAGGCAGGAGGATATTTGTGAGTTCGAGACCAGCCTGAGCTACAAAGTCCAGCCTGAATTGCACAGCGAGACCATGTCTCAGAAAGACCAAATAAAATAAAATAAAATAAAATATGGCTGAAAGTAATTAAAAGGCCACATATACATGGAAAGACATCAAAATAACCTTTAAACAAAACAATGTTGGAAATCTCATGCTTTCTGATTTTATTTTGTAACAAAACGTCAGTAATCAAAACAGTGCGGTACTAGGGGCTGGGAATTTAGCTCAGTGGCAAAAGCGCCTGCCTGGCAAGCGCAAGGTCGTGAGTTCGGTTCCCGGTACCGGAGAAAAACCAAAAAAAAAAAAAAAAAAAACAGTGCGGTACTGGCATAAGACAGACATATAGACCACTGAAATAGAGAACTCTACAAATAAAATTTGCATATATGGGCAAATGATTTGTAACAAAGATGTCAATGAAGTTAAGAAAATTGGATTTTCAATTTCAAAAATATTAAGTTGGACTCTTGTGCCATATATGAAAACTAACATAAAATGGATCGAATGCCTACAAATATAAGAGCTACCATTATAAAATGCCTAGAAAAAAACATAGGGAGAAATCTCTAAGATATCAAATTTGAAACTGATTTCTTGGATACGACACCAAAAGTAAAGAGAACAAAATAAAAAAAAGGGCTGGGGATGTAGCTCAGTGGCACAGCACCTGTCTAGCAAGCACAAGGTCAGGAGTTTGATTACTGGTACCAATAAAAAATAAAAAAAAAAAAAAATTTGGACTACATGAAATTTAAAATTTTAAGGCATCAAAAAATATTATCAATAGGTTGAAGATATAACCCACTGAATAGAGAAAAATCTTTGCAAGTCATATATCAAATAGTGGGTTAATATCCTGAATGTATAAAGAACACTTACAGCTAAACCACTGAAACAAAACAATCCCATTAAAATTGGCCAAAACACTTGACATTTCTCCAAAGAAGATATACAAATGACCAACAAGCAGATAAAATACCATCACTAATAATTCAGGAAATGCAAGTTAATACAATGAGATAGCACCTCATACCCATTAACATGGGTATTACTAAAAAGAAAAAAAAGAAGACGACAAAACCACAAAATAAGTGTTGGTAATCAGTGGAGAAATTGAACCCCTTGTACACTGCTGGAGAGATGTAAAATTGTGTGGCTGCTATGGAAAGCATCATGGCAGTTCCTTAAAAATCAAGCATGGAATTATCATATTTTTCAGCATATTCGCTTCCTGGTATATACTGAAAGAAATTGAAATCATGCATATACAAATACATGTACCCATGTATTCATAGGAGCATTAGTCACAATAGCTAAAAGGTGGAAGCAGCAAAGATATCCCCTGATGGATGAATGGATAAACAATATGTAACACAGAGATTCAGTGGAGGGACTTCTGATAGATGACACAACATACATGGACCTTGAAGACATTAAGTCAGGTAAAGTAAGCTAGTCACAAAGAGGTTCCACCTATATGAAGTACCTAGCGTCATCAAGTTCACAGAGACATAAAGAATGATGGTTGTCAAGGCCCTAAGGGGAAGGGAGATTGGAGAATTACTATTTAATGAGCACAAATTTTTCGTTTGGAAAGGCGAAAATGTTCTAGAGATGGATGGTGGTGACGGCTGCACAAATGTGTACATACTTAATGACGCTCGTCTGTACACTTAAAAATAAGTAAAATGGTAAACTCTTACATGCATTTTACCACAACAAAAATGAATTAAATGATTGTACAGTTTAAAATGCTCTTTAAATGTTAACCAAGATACAAAATTATTAAATATAGTGTACTTATTTTGCAGCAGAAATTGCCCCCTCAGCCAGCATAATTCAGTTTCTGTTATAGTTCCTGTTATTTCTGTTTCTTAGAAACGGCTGGTCACTGTGATACATAGCTGGACACTATGTTGCACGTTGTAAAAACCAATCAAAGACAGCCAAGTACTCTGCTTCTGCATACTTTCTGCTTGCAAATTCCATGCAAACCCTAGACCAAGAGATCAGAACCTGATATTTTGGGAATGATCCCAGTCAGTGCCTGGCGATGTAAATAAATCTGCCTCCAAATCCTGGGTGCTGTTTCGGTGTTTCTGTTTACTGTAGCAATTTTACATGTATCTGTATTTTTTATTTTAAAGAAAATAGTACAAAAAGAACAATAGCAAAATACAAACAAAATAAAGCAAGGACATTAAAAATGACACGGGGTTTCAAACCAAATGATAGGGATGAACAGTGGTTGTTACATTACATATTGTTATCTTCAACAAAGTTGCTCAGACTATCAGGTGTAAGAACAGAAGAGTGATCAAATCATTAATGGTAATAAGAAAATAATAATTTAAAAGAACATTAGAGGCAATACATAGTTTCATTAGATAGGATTGTAGGAACTCACCAATGGTTGTTGTACGGCAAATTGTTGTCTTCACTTAAATTGCTCAGGTTACCAGATAAAAGCTTGCAAAATCGGTCAAAATATAAAAAAACCTTTTAATCATTAACTCTTCCCTCAATAAACCATCAGACATCAGCAGTACAGTTATGCCACCTATCTATCATCTATCTATCTATCTATCTATCTATCTATCTATCTATCTATCTATCTAAAATGCCTTAGTACTTTCTGTTTCTTCTTTCCCTCATCCCAGTTTTTTCTTCCTTTGAGCTGGTGGGAATGTAGAGTGGTGAAACCACTGTGGAAATCATTTTGTAGATTCCTCACAAAACTAGGATTACAAGTCCCACTTAACTCAGCTATTCCCCTTCTGGGTATTTTTCCAGAAGAATTAAAAGTCTCATATCACAGTGATATATGTGTACCCATGTTCATAGCAGCACAATTTGCTATAGCTACATCTTGGAAACAACCCAAATACACATCAACTGAGGACTAGATAAAAAAGATGTGGTATTTTTATACAATGGAGTGTTACTCAGCTATAAAAAAAAGATAAACTCATAAATGAATGCAACTAGAGATCATACACATAAGTGAAATAAATTGGACCCACACGTGTAAATATCATACTGTCTCCCTGGTATAAGAACATGAAAGAGTAAATAAAACTCAAAATGTACAATAGATAATAGGAAAAGGAAAGAATTTTATATATATCTTAACCAAATGCAAAAATCTACACAAAAATCTACACAACAATTTGATCAGGATTTCTTAAAGTGGGTTTTAAGAAGGCTCTGTAATCTCTCAACTTAATGCACTTTTTTTTTTTTGTAGTACTGGGGATTGAACTCAAGGCCTTCACACTGAGCTATATCCCGAGCTCCTTAGTTTTTGTTGTGAGACAGGATCTCACTAAGTCACTAAATTGCCCAGGCTGGGGTCAAATTTTGATCCCCTTGCTTCAACCTCCTGGAGTGCTGGGGTTATAGGCAGTGCACCACTACGCTTGGCTTTGCTACACGTCTTAAGTGGTTAGATCTGCCTTTTTCACCTGGAATTCCTGATTTAATTCAGATTCAATGGATGAGGGCATAATAGCATTTATGGATGCTGAAGAGCTTTGAGACCTTTCACCTTGAGTAAAATGTAGTCACTAAATTGATACAGTGCTGTGGAATTGAGTGAGGAAGAGAAGATGAAAGCAGACCCAGTGTAATACAAGCTAACATGGCATCACATGGTTCTCTTACTGATCAGTTCAGACCTGTTTTCAAAGTTCTATCACATATGGAAATGCAAGCACATATCCTGTCTTCAAATTCAACCCATCCATATATGATTTTGATCATTCACTGAGAAAACACTTGCCTGATTATAATTAGTGTTGGATTACTATTTAGCGGTTATAGAATAGAGTTTTCATATTTCTGCTGTATAAAAAGGAAGCATCAAACTCTTAATCATGAAAACATCTTGATAGTAGTTTGGGGGGTTGGGTTATGATTTCAAATTGTTTTCCAATAAGACCACAATTCAGTGTTGTAGGAGTCCACAAAAAGGAAAGGAAATGCCAAGCTGGGTCTCTAGATTCCCAATCCTACCATAAATTTTTGCTTCTATCTCTCTTATGAACTCACATACACACATATGCACATATGCACCTACGAACACACATTCACACACACACATACTAACACACATTCCCTTGGAAAATGTTACAAAAATTTCTGAGCTATACAAACTCTATTAAGTGTTAGATTTGTAGCCATCAGTAGATGCTAGACAAACAAAACCCCAATTCTCAGCTCTTCACCCAAAAAAGTTTCATTATCACTCATATTACATGTCCAAAATAAGTTTTCAAGAATCTCTTCTCATTACAGTCACTCAACAAATCAGGCTGATGGAAAATCCATTTGGACAAAGCAAGCAAAGGTCAATATACTAATTTACATATCTACTCTTAAACTATGCCTTTACATTTTTTTGTAAGCAATGCAAGTCATCTGCCCATGTCTACCAATAGGCCAATCAGGAACAAAATTCAATGTCACGTTAGTAAACAGAAGAGAATTAGAATATTTGTGATGGCATTAATAACCTGTACAATATTTGTATGGTCTGCAATCATAGAAGAAATGTAGATATTGGTTAATAGGATACTAAAAGTTCTATTTGGTATTATTTAATCTCAAAAGCTGAGAGAAGTCTATACAGGAAATTTACTACAAGATAGTATTTTGATTTCTTTTTGGAAGACAAGATTCTTTTTGGAAGATTCTTTTTGGAAGACATTCTTTTTGGAAGGTTAAAAAGCCAAACTAATCACATTTAAGATTTCGGCAATATGTTTTGGCGTAAAGTATATCCCACATTAATTATGACTTTGTATTAGTCAGTACAACCTGATCAGAAGACTATTATATATTGCCGAATTTGTATCCCTGAGTTAGATAAAGCAGTTGAGCCATAGGAAATAAGCTATCATTCCACCTCCCACTCTCTGACTGGCCTGAGGGGAGAGTAAGCTGATGAGAAGGCAAAGTGTGAAGCTGTGAAAGGAAGGAGCTGGGAAGAACCATCACCCTGAAAACAGCGGGTAGAGGTGTGGCATTAAGAGCAGAAATGGTCTGAAACCACAGCCTCTGGAGGTGACTTTGTACATCCATCCTGTTCATGTTTCTCTGAGACTCAATTCTTCTTTACTTTTATCAAACAAAAAAGACTTAGAAGCTCCTCATATCCAGTCATGGAACATGAAAGGGTATTATTGGCTGAGCACTCCAAATGACAGAGCAACTCACTCACTCCAGAATCCTATGATGGAGCCTAAGTAGGATCGAAGTAACAGGTTGTTCCTCCTTCAATGGTGCATACATGATGTATCAGTCAGTGCTTACCAGAGAAACATTTAATACAAGATATACAAATATATAAGAATTTACAAGATAAATTTACAATGACAACCCACAGAGTCAGGTGTGGAAGAGTGCAAAAGGTCTGTCTGCACACTGGGGATGCAAATGATCCAGCCAAAGTTGTGGAGCTCACTGTAGTGTCCCATGTAAGTCCATATCAGGAGGCCAAAGCGTTTGTGCTGGAAGCCCAGAGATGATGTCAAAGGTGGAAGGTGAAGACTGGAGCTTCTCTGAAGAAACAGAAGAAATCCTTCCTTATTTCTTTCTCTTTTGTACCATTCTGGCAACAATACTCCTTAGGATGGGTCTTTCACACCCAGAACTAGATTGAGCTAATCTAGTTGGGCATCTCTTATTCAAGTTGAAACAATTAACTATCACCCATGGCGTGCTGGATAGTCATGGAAGTGCTTAAATAGGCTAACTTGAAATTACTCAAGCTAGCTCAAAAATATAAAAACTAACCAACAATCATTCATCCATTCTTTCAACATGTATCCACTGAGTAAACACTGGCACTTAAACTTGGAGGATGGAATGCATAAACTCACCATTGCTCCTCCCAATAATCCTTAGATAGGCAGCTCGCTTTCTCTATCCTTTTCCTCTTAGAAATTATATTACACACTACACCTCTGAAAATTAAAGATAACTGATTTGGCTTCCCATTAAAGGTACTGAATTAGAATACACATGTACAATCTCCTCTTTCCTGAAATTTCTTCCTTAACTCTCACAATTGTAAATGCCTTTGCCAAACAAAAGGCAGAAACACAGGACGAAGAAAAAGAAAGGAGATAATGGAGATAGAAATTCAACAGTTGGATATGTAACTGGTTTAGGAGGCCCCTAAAAGTAGGAACTTAAATTAGCAATGGAAAAAGCTGGGGGGACCCAGTATTATGGAACCCCCAAGACTCAGGAATTATTGGTTCAGGTAACAAAGCAAAATGTACAGATGTGGAGCTAATGGTAGAAGGGTCACTAAAATGTGCATTTTAGAAACAACTAAAATCCCAGATCCTCTGAGCAACTAAATATCTAATGTTTGCCAAAACCAGAACATAAGTAAATGTTCATTCTTAGGAAAGAGAGAGAGAACTATTCCGGTACAGTTAGGGTGGTGTTTCTCAGTTCAGGGCAATTTGGTGCTACAGTGGACATTTGTTAATGTCTGAACTGGACACAACTGAAAGAATGGATGCTACTGGCATCTAAGTGGGTAGAGGCCAGGGTTGCTAAACACCCTAGAATACACTGCATAGCAACCTACAAGAAAAAAAAAATCATTCTATCCTGAAATTCACATGATGAATTACAGAAATTTCAGGTTAGGAAAAGGATTCTTCATTGAAAAGAATGGAATTAATGAACATACTTCTTCTAAATACCGAGATGCCAACACTGCAACTCAGGAAATCTTCTCATACTCAACTTTCACAGTGCTGGTACCTGAGTTTGCTCATATCAGATAGGAGTGTATGAGAGTCCTCCCCGAGAAATCTCAGCAGCCTCATAGAAAGATGCCTAAAGAGACTCACATCAGGAAGTTCTTAATTGTCTGTTAGGCTCTCATTCTTACACACAAGTAGCCAGGGACTGTCAAGCATTTGGGGAAAGTGGAGTGAAACATAACAGACAGATGTGTTTATTATTCATACAGTTTCCAGTATATAACGAACACATTCATCGTGGGGAGTTGGCACATGTACATATCACACTTTAATTCTTACTTTCCCCCTCCTTTTCCCTCTTTCCCCTTCCTCCATCTCTAGACCCCCTCCCCATTTTTAAAGTGTCTATCTCCCTCTTTCCTATTATCTATATTTTATTTTACTCCTTACATTTTTTACAAGTTGTGTTTCTCACGTGAGAAACATGAGTAAAATGGATCAAATATCAAGATATTAAAATAAAATTAATCTACTAGAAGATAAAATAGGTAAAATTCTTGAAGACACATGCATAGGCAAGAACATTCTGAGCAGATCCTAAATTGCACAAAAAACAAAACCAAGAATCAACAAATGGAATTATACCAAATTTAAAACCTTTGTGCAGCAAAGGAAACAGCTAACAGAATAAGGAGACAACATACACAGTGGGAAAAATCTTGCTAAATACTACTCAGACAGAAAACAAATATCCAGAATATATATGGAATTAAAAAACATCACAGCCTCCCCCAAATAAAAGACCCAATCAAAAATGGTCAACTGAAGTGAATAGGTACTTCTCAGAAGAAAACATACAAAATGGCCAATAAACACATGAAGAAAAGGAGTGTTTGGGAACACATCAGGTGTGCACATAGTAAAGTAAGCTAAAAAGCAAAATGACCGTTTCTATCTCCAGAGAAAATCATCAGTGGAGTGGGGTTACTTGTCAGCAACACTGCCATCTCTGATTCATGCCCAATCTGACCACAGGTACAGAATCAGATGCTGCCAGCATGGAGGATGCAGCATGTCCCTGGGGGCAGGAAGACCGTGAAGCAGTTACATGAAGAAAACTCAATCCTCAATTTCCAAAATGGGAAGCCAGTGGATAATGCACAAATTGGAAAAATAAGGAATAGTGACATCAAATGCAACCCAAAGGCATGAAGGTAAAATTCAAAATAGTTAGAAGACCTGTGGGTAGTAGAAAATAAAAGTCGGAAGAGGGGAAAAAAGTGCTGCTTTTCAAATCAAGCCTGTGGAACTATATAACTTTTGAAACTGTACGCCAGCATAACTAGCAGAAAAAATATAAAGAATGGGCAAAACATAAAGTGAATATTTAAATTTTAAAACTTGCTACAGTAAGAGACACATTGTCATTAATCCCTCTCAAAACACTCCTCCTCACTTCGAACACACTTACACTCTTATGCCATTGCTCTTGTCACTTTCTGAGGCAGCTCTGGGAAGTCCTCTTTCGTGAGTGTTTTTACAAGGTGTGTTTACTGTGAATGCTCCCGCCAAGTGCCGTCCAACAGAAATGCGGGCTTGTGTGTCCTCGTCCACTTTTTCACTAGATTGGGCACTGTGTGACTTCTGGCTCTTCCCCAAAGTCAAAAGGACCATGGGAAGGGAAACATGTTGAATCAATCAGGACATCAAGGCAGCTGTGACAACACAACTAAAGACACAAAAGAGGACTTCTAGTACTGCTTCTGAAAGTGGAATGATCTGATACATGTGTTCAAATTGATGGGGAATGTTCTGAGGATTAATTGCAATGTGTCTTTTTACAATAAAAATTTTGTAATTTTTTCCTTTTCCCTTCCTGCTTTTCTCCATTCCCCATCCCAGTTTCTCTTTCCTTTTGAAGAGAAAACATATATACAAGACAGCTAAGATAGTTATATTACTAATTTCTCTTAGTTCATTTGAAAAGAAAGGTTTGTGCTAGTATTGTTTGGTCAATTTTCCATGCTTATATCTTATACTCTGAGTAACTACTTTGAAGATAGCAGTAGATAATGCATTAACCATTGTTACTCCCCTATTATCTTGTTTTGAAATTTTGTTTCTTTTTTTATTATTTTTTCTCTTTAAAATATTTTTAAAAAGAAAAAATAAAAATTTAAAATTTGTCACCATAGTCTTCAATCACACCACTACGTTACAGAAGAAAAGTGGCTGAGTGCATATTTTGAACCAGACCCTGTCCTAGGCTTTTTAGAGAACCCAAGAATTATTAACGCATGGTCACTAAACTTAAGAAATGAGTTCACATCCTGGAGGAAGTATGACGTCCAAATAAATAGCCGCAAGTGTGAGGAACTAGAAAGGAAGGAGGAACTATTTCTTGCTTGGTTGGGAGAGTAAGAGTAGGGCTATCACATCACCTGTGTGCAACAGCCAAGTGAGAATGATGAATGGGATTTTCTCAAGCTGGGAAGAAGACCAAGTGAAGGGGGGAGAAGACATAAAGAGCACTCATATTTGCTCACAAGGTGGATATCCTTTCCATTGACATTACATATTGAGTATCTATTGACTCATATGAAGTTGTGATGGTCCACCTGGAATGTCACCTAAAAGCACCTCAAAGCACTAGTAAGGAAATTTGAAATGAGTTTGTGAATTATTTTCAAATTGGTCACCCCAAAACTAAATAAACACCTGAGAGTATAACTCAGGGTTAGACCACATGCTTAGCATGTACAAGGCCCTGAGTTCTATATCCAGCACAAAAGAAATAAAGAAGAAAGTAAGAAAGACAAACAGACAGAAAGAAAGAAGAAAAAAGAATAAAGAAAAGAAAAGAAAGAAAGAAAGAAAGAAAGAAAGAAAGAAAGAAAGAAAGAAAGAAAAGAAAGAAAGGAAGAAAGGAAGAAAGAAAGGAAAAAAGAAAGAAAGAAAGAAAAAGAAAGAAAAGAGAAAGAAAGAAGGAAAGAAAGAATGAAAGAGAGAGAAAGCGTTCAGGAGAATCAACAACACACTTCCCACTCTCAAATTTGATCTCTGCAGATGAAATCTGGTCATGATGTTGTCTGTTTCATTTTATATATAGAAGATCCCAATCCTAAGGCCTTTCTCATCAGAGAATTAACACAAATGCTAAGCTCACCTAACCTACTCAGCACTGTTTCTCTCTGAAGTGGTTTGTTTGTTTGGCAAATCATTTTTCCTGAATTATGTGCTTCCTTGAAAATCATATTTAGTTAAATTAGCATCTTTTTTCTCCACATAACATAGATTACAGATTCCATCTAAGATAAAATGTCAGGATGTCAAACACTGGTTATTGCTCTCCTTCTCTAGGTTAATGCTAAAATTGCAGATAATACAAAACTGATACTGACAAAAGGTAAACACAAATAAATCAATAGCCCTCCTTTCTATTGTTTGTCAAAATATGCATGTGCTTCATCTTATAGTCAAAGTAGCATGAACATTGGGTTAAACCTCCAACACTACAAAAGAGTGTAGGTCGAAATAGAGAAAAGCCTGTAAGCTACCTCTGAGAGACCAACAAGAACTGGAAACATTTGACATACTATTCCGGGCACTGCTGTATGAAAGCGGGTATACTAAAAACATTGCAGTAATTTAAGGGGCTCTGTTCAGAGACCTGTTTTATTCACAGGTATTTCCCCCATTAATTTATTCCTGGGTTTTCAAATCAGAATATATGTGACAGACACAATTTTCTTTTTTTTTTTTTTACATTTATCAAACACTTTTTTATTTTAAAGAGGAAAAATAAAAACAATACAGAATTTCAAAACAAGATGATAGGAAATTAACAATGGTCATTATGTTGTATATTGTTATCTTCAAAGCAGTTCCTCAGAATACCAGATATAGGCATGCAAAATAGATCAAAGCAATATAAGAACTAACTGTTCCTTTCAATGAACTAATAGAAATTGGTAGTACAATTATCTTAGCTATCTTGTGTGTGTATATACATATTTTTCCCTTCCTTTTTTTCTCCTTTTCCCCATCCCAGTTTTTCTTTCCTTTTGAGCAGTTTCTTTCCCTTTCACAATACCTATTGCACTTTTTGGGTCTTATTTACTCTTTCAGTTTCTTACACTAGGGAAACAATATGCTGTTTACACATGCGAGTCTGATTTATTTCACTTATGAGTAGGGTCTCTCGTTGCATCCATTTACCTATAAAAGCCTCAGGTTTATCTTTCTTTATAGCTGAGTAATCCTCCATTGTATAAAAATACCACATCTTTTTTATCCATTCCTCAGTTGATGGGCATTTGGTTTGTTTCCAAGATTTAGCTATGACAAATTGTGCTGCTACATGGGTGCACATATATCACTGTGGTGTGATGTTTTCAATTCTTCTGGAAAAATACCCAGAAGGGGAATAGCTGGGTGGAATGGGACCTTTCATCCTAGTTTTCTGAGGAATCTCCACAGTGATTTCCACAGTGGTTATACCAGTGTACACTCCCACCAACAGTGGAGAATGATTCCTTCTTCCCCACAGCCTCTCTAGCGTTTGTTATGGGTTGATTTTTTGATGATAGCCCTTCTTTCTGGGGTGAGATGGAATCTCAGTGTTTTCATTTGCGTCTCTCAAATGACCAGTGATGTGGAACATCTTTTCATATATTTATTTGCCATTTGTATTTCTTCATCTGAGAAATGTGTATTCATCTCAGATGCCCATTTTTGGATTGGGTCTTTGAATTTTGGAGGTCTGATTTTTTAGAAATTCTTTATATCTTCTAGATAGAAGTCTTTTGTCTGAGGGACAGTTTGCTAATCAATTCATAGATTTTCTTTTCATTCTGTTAGAGATTTCTTTTTCTTTCTTTCTTTTTTTTTGGGGGGGTACTGGGAATTAAACTCAGGACCTTGAGCTTACTAGGCAGGTGCTTGTGCCATTGAGCTATATCCCCAGCCCTAGAGATTTCTTTTGATATGCAAATACTTTTCAATAAGGTAAGATCCCAGTTGTTGATTCTTTGAATTATGTCCTGTGCACTTTGGTTTTTGTTCATGAACTCTCTGCCTACCCTTATGTCTCCAAGAATTCTACCTACTTTCTCTTCCAGTAGATTTAGTGTTTCTATTTTAGTATTTATATGTTTGCCCCATTTTGACTTTAATTTAGTGCATGGTGATAGACATAAGTCTACAAAGCTACTGCAATAAAATCAGCATGGTACTGGCAAAAAAATAAAAAAAAAAAAGAAACAAAAAAAAAAAACCAGACCTGGGGATCAACGGAACAGATGAGAAGATGCAGATACAACTACAAACACACTCAGCCACCTTATCTATTACAAAGGGGACAAACATGTTCACTAGAAGAATGGTAGCCTCTTTAATAAATGGTGCTGGAAAAACTGGCTTTCCACATGCTGAAGACTAAACTCAGAACTTTCTTAAGGGATAGAATTTCTTAGTTTCATTTTCCTTTATTTATCTGTTTGTGGTAACAAAATGGAAAGATGGTATGATGGCAAAATTTCTTATTTGGACATCAAGCAACTTTTATTTTAGCTTTAGTTTAAGCAATTGGAAGGATTGGAATAAATGATCTGTAAGTAAACCAGGCATGGTGGCACACGGCTGTAATCCCAGCCCTCTGGAGGCTGAGGCAGGAGGACTGCTGTGAGTTTGAGACCAGCCTGGGCTACAAAGTCAGCTCAAGGCCAGCCTGAAATGTATAGCGAGACCCTGTCTCAAAAAAGACCAAAAACAAAATTATCTGTAAGCTAAACTTTGAGAGAGGAGAGGCCTAGCCTTGGATTAAGGGTTGATGTCCATGGCTTTCCCTTACTAGTCCCTGTGCCAGTCACATAGTTTGACTAAGTACTAATGTTCTCCTGTGTATGAAAGGACTAGAATATTTTTGTTTACTGAGGCACTTTATTATGACTTCAGTAGACATAAAAACATTTTGTAGAAGAACATTTTAGGAAGTGTATTATCATGTGGAACATACTTGGAGAGATAAGAACTGGAGTTAATTCTGTGACTCAACATATCTCTCATTACTCTTTACCGAAGCATTTGCCTCAGATTTTACTCTCTTCTGCTTCTGTTTGGTCTTTCTCAGGCTCACGTACCATGACTTAAATCTCTCCTCTGTGGTCTGGTCTTTCTCTCTCCCTTCATTTACTTCACAAAAGGACTAGAATTAATTTGTTCTAAATGGCTATTGTGTGGGAATTTCCTTGTCAGGAACTCTGGCCTGGGCCAGAAGCTGAAGACAATAGATAATCCTAAACTCTCCATAAAGGATTTATTAAGTGGCTTCAAACTTACCCTACAACCCTTTTTCATTGCCTATCACCTATATATGCACAAGAAGAGCTTAGGAGCAAATCAGGATCATTTCCTTATAAAACCATAGTAGGTCATTCAGTTCACTGCTATTCAAACTTTAATGTTTGCATGGGTTTTGTTAAACATAGGTCCAGATTCAAAAGTTTGAGACCTGGATTCTGCCTTTCTGTGAAGTTCCCAGGTGATATTGGTGCAACTGGTCCGTGGAGCACACACTCAATGGCAAGAATATAGATGAAAGCATGCAAACTGTAGCCCATGAGACAAATCTGGCCCACTGCCGGTTTTAATAAATAAAATTGTATTGCAACACAGCCTCATTTATTCTTCTATGGATTGTCACACCACAATTCAAAGTTGAGTGGTCACAGCAGAGAATATATAACATACAAAGCTGAAAACCTGTATAACCAGCCTCTTTACAGACCAGTAAATGATCATACTGATCTGTGGAGCTTCTGATATGGTGGTGACATGAAAATATTTGAAATCTGCGAAGAACCTCACACTTATTGCTAAGTTTCTACAATCCCAAATATTATGATGTTTTTAAGGAATTAACAAAAAGAAGGGAAATAAATGTGGAAAATCTAGAAAAAAAGATGGTCAAATGTGGAATCAGTCATCAGCTAGATGAGTTCCGTCAGCTCCACAACACAATAAAAATATTACTATATTATTATTGTTATTGTTGTTGGCATGGATAAATAATGTATTTCTTCCTCAAGAATTACAAGTGCCTTAGTGCCCCAGCCAAGATGTTGACCCAACCAAGATGATCGTCCCACCAAGATGGCAGCCCTGCCTGTTTTCTCATAGTAGTGCTCTCTCTCCTTAATTTCCATCCTAAATCAGCCATTTTGCAAGCAGTCTACTTTTATGCTATGTGAAGACATGGATGAATCTCGCATTTTCCACTGGGATCAGTGAAACATCCTTTAGGTCTCAGCAGTCATGGGCTCCCACACCCAAGGTCACCCTGGAAGCTGTTTATATTCCAGATGAAACAGTATCCCTTATTCCTTGACTGTAGGATAAAACTTTCTTCTCAATACACCAGAACCCAAATCTGACAGTTGCCCACGGATCTGTGACATAATATTTCTGCCCTTAAATTTCCTTTCCCTGACTGAAAAGCCCAAGAACCTTTATAGAGGCTCCTGCATTTTTAAAAATATTTTCTGTTTCTGAAAAGTCTCTAAAGATCACACATTTTTAAAATCCCCACCCAAAACAGACATACTTATGAAGCACATACTATATGCTGAGCACTGTGTTAGGTACTAGAATTCCTGATGTGAGCATGCCAACACAGCTGGATCTGCCTTCAGTGACCCAGTCTCTGGATTTCTTTAATCATGCCACAGGCCAGTTAGGGTTCCAATGATCTTCACTATAAAACATTTAAATGAAAATGACGGGGCTGGGGATTTAGCTCAGGGGCAAAAGCACCTGCCTGGCAAGCACAAGGTCGTGAGTTCAGTTCCCGGTACTGGAGAAAAACCAAAAAAAAAAAAACCAAAAAAAGAAAATGACTCACTCCAGCTCCACATAAACTGACCTGGGTTCCCCTAAATGCACATATGATTTTGGGAGAGGGGTGCTTTTTAAAACTATACAAAAGAATGTGACAAACTTGGAATGAATTACTATGTTAACAGAGGTACTTAAGCAATAAACCAAAAAGATAGGAGATGGAGACCAAAATACAAACAGAGAAAGGCCAACTATTTGTCAACAGTTGCTTCAGAATGGCAGTTCTCCTGAAGTAGAAGGGATACTTCCCAGTGGCACATGACACATCTTCTCTTTAGTTGACACCATATCACTATTATTTCCAACAGACATACACTTTCTAACCAGAGCAACATTCTCCAGTATCATTTTTTTGTAGAGTGAACTTTCACAGACCTATAGAAGTTGTCAGGCATAGGCTCCACTGCTTCTACAGGTTTGGAGTGCATCAAAGCCAGATGGGTATGATTCCAGTTGGAATTTTCTAAATGATACTTTAGTGTTCAGATACCTGGATGTGATATATGTGCCATATGGTTTACACCATATATGTCGTGTATACTACTTCATTCCACAGATAAGAAGGTGGTCTTTTCTATTCTCTATACATTTTGGTTTCAGTAAGTGACAGGCTAGAAAAGTGTCCCTATGTCTATGACATCATCATGTTCCTTCTTCCAGTGTGCATTGCCAAAATGTAGCGGAACTCAACTATACTGTCATTGACAGTATTATTCTGCTTACTTTCGAGTCATTCTCTTTTATGCATCCATATTTTCAAATGATCTGCCCCATCCCTTTATTTTTTAGTGTCTGGAGGTGCTACAAATGTGCTTGTAATCCTCTTTTATAGTAGTTGGAAATAAGAGACAGAGCTCCAGCGACTTCCCTTAAGTCAGACATCAAAGCAGATACTCAATTAGAACACAAGTCTCCAGGGTGCTTTGTAAACTCTTCCCTTTATTAAATGTTACACTTAATAAATTTCCAAGGCAGCACCATTTCTGGAATGTACAGTATACATTACCCAGCACCCAATGGAGTTAACTTTGCCACAGACATGTTGAGACTCATTTGTCTATTTGATTTTGTGTTGGTCAGTTTTTCAAAGAAATATTAAAGTTTTCACTCACATAAGACAGAGCACCTCATTCCCCAAAGATCATCTTTGAGTGTGCCTGCTTATTTCCCATATTTTTTCTCTTAGAGGTGATTTTTTTCCCTTAGAGTCTGTCAGCCCACAGGGTACAGCAGAATAAATGGCTCAAATAGAGAAACCACTTATCTAAGTAAGTAAACAAGTGACCCAGCCAAAGCCTTTGAGTTTCTGTAAGCAAGTTTAGTTAATAATAAAACATATGAAATTTATTTAGTTTTTGCCTCTTGACAAGTAATGTGTTAGTCACTTGATGGGAATTTATTTGCACCACACAGTCATCACTCAGAGAGACTATTGTTATCATCACTCATATTTTACAAACAAGAAGCTAAGGTTTTGAATGGCAAGTAATTACTTAAGGTGGTAGAATCAGGATTTAAGCACATGGAGTCAATCCAAGGAAATTTGGTGACAACAAAGCTGTGGGTCTCAGCCACCTCTGTATCATCTTTTTTGGTGACCATCAAAGCTATGTGTTGAAGACACCTCCAGGGACGATTCCAGTTATCTATTGCTACACAACAAACCACCCCAACATTTAGTGGCTTTAAACACATGCATCATAGTCTCCATGGTTCTGTGATTACACTAGACTCAGCTGATTGGTATTGCTCAGTCTCGGATAGTTGTTGTCAGGTCACAGTTTGGGATAGGGTCATCTAAAACCTTGTACTAACAGGTGCAGTGCCTGGGATGGCTGGGATTGTTTGGGTTGGTCAGGTATCTCTTCCCAGAGAGCTTCTCCACATGCTTAGCTTGAGCTTCCACACATAGCACACTCATATTCTTTCCCCAGGCAACCTATGAAGGCTTCTTATGCCCTAGCCTTGAAAATTCACCATATTAAGTAGAAATTCTCCATATTAATTTCAATTTAATCATATTCAGTAGAAATGCTCTCTTTTAAGGGTTATTTTCTTCCATTTGAAAAGAACAATTTTTTTTTTCAGGAAATTGGGCTCTTTTCTTTTTAATTTAGTGAATTAGGAAAAACTAAAGGGTTTTCCCTACCCTCTGCTCTCCTATGGTCTCTCAACACTTGTGATACCACATGTGACGAGTTCTTTCCCCACATACCAAGCAATTCTCCAGCTGCATCTGAGAGAATAATCTTTTGCATGTGAACATTTCAAAGAAAAATGGAAATAAAAGACCAGGAGAGTTTTGTTTCCTCAGCTTTACCCAAAAAGGTAGATGAAGAAATCTTAGTCAAAGCTCAAATCTTTTGGTGACAATCAAAATAATGTGTCCAATTTGTCCTACTGCAGTCACTTTGTGCTGCTGGAGATGATCTCTGCCTTGTTATCTGCCTCTGCCTTGGTTTTTCCTTTTGTTCCATCAAGCTCCTTTTTCTATAAAGCAATCCAGAAGGTAAATCTGAGAACAAAGATGCTTTTAGACCAAAACCTTGTCTCTGGGAAACACCTGTGCCTACAAAACACAGGCTCTGAGCCATCATTGCGCCATGGATCACTGTGTTGGCAGTGCTCTTTTGTCTCTAACAGACAATGGAAGGGAGTGGATGCATCTAGTCTGAAATAAGCATGTATTGAATAAAATGCATGTGTATGACAAAATACCTTTTCCATAAAATAAAATTTTCAGAATGGTAATGTTAACAGAATGAAGGTGTGTGTGTGTGTGTGTGTGTGTGTGTGTGTGTGTGTGTCTGTGTCTATGTCTGTGTGTTTTAGTGAGATTTTGAAAAGGCTGTTGACCAATTTGAGAAATAAGACAGTGCAACAATAACGACTATTAATATAACTGGATATGTCAGCAGTGCCTACCTGCTTCCTATTGTTTGGAAGTTGTAGTTGTTGGAAGTCAGTAGCTGTTTGACTATTTTATCAAGACTGAAAGAGCAGACATTCTCCTTCTGGTTTGTTGTCCCAGTGTTGACTAAACAAGAAGGCAGTGTCTTATCCCCAAACCAATTTCTCCAGGTTCAGTGGAACAGTAGAAGCTATTAAGAAGCTGAAATGTAAGAGCTGATTTTGTTAAACTAAATTGAATTATTTCGCTTAGCTTAATTGTGGAAACAGCTGCCATTAACCAGGCAATTCCACTTCATATAGGATTTCCCAAAACCCATATCTTCTTCTACCACATCTTATCTGGGACTGATTTCAAAACATCATTTATTTTTTGTTTTTTCACTGAATGTCAAAACATTCTAATCTGACCATCTAAATCTGCGTTTAAATGACAGGTTCATAACAATGCCTTAAAATAGACATATCACTATAGGCTATGGCCCTACATCTTAGCGTTGGACTTCGGTCCATTCACAGTCTGCCTCTTACATTTGAACTTCACTCAAATGGTCCTTTCGCCTTGACTTTCTGTAACATTTTACTTGTTCTCACTACTACGCACAATTCTGTCTTTGCACCTTTACATGTGTGACTTTCTCATCCAAAACATGCTCCTTCTAATATTCATTGCTAATGGCTATCAGAACACACATCCACACATTGCCTTATTGCTAGTATCATATCTAATACTGCTCAAGTATAAGGACATTATTACCTGATTACAGAGATCATACACATCTTATAATTTATCCTCGTTACTTGAGTTTTCTTTTTTTCATGTCTAAAATTCCTTGACGATGGTGGGGACTAAGTCTTTAATTCAGTTTAGCAAACATTTATTGAACATAAGATGTATTTATGTAATTCCTTGGAAATAAAGATGTTGTAGATTCTTCTGAATTCATTTTATACTTCTTACAAATAATCCCTTTCAAATATCAAGCTTTCTTTGAGACATTTGCTGCTCAATCCTTCTTTATTGCTTCAAAAATTGTTACTTGTCCCAGATTTCTTTTTCCCATATTTTCTTCCATATTTATGTCCCCCACATCCTTTGAGTCCATATTTTTGAAAATTTATATAATTCAATTAGTAGATTAAATCAGATGCTGAATGTCCACGGGAAGTTTGCTGTACATAATTGTACAAAGAATTCATTTTTTATTCATATTTGTTGTAAAGCAAACTTTAAAAGGTGGGTTTGATTAAAATAGTAACATGTTTGCATTTAATTTCAATTCATTTCATTTTCCTTATGTAGGGCTTTTTAGAATGAAGTTTCTGATGTCTACTCTACAACCACTCCTCACATTCACCCATTTTTGGTGGGAAGGAGATTTTAAAAATGTGTCAAAGTTACTCAGGAGAGTGGTGTAGAGGCTTGTAGGAAAAGAATATACACCCAATTTAGGAAGAAGGGCTAGAAAATTCCAAGGGAAAGCAGAAAAAAGGGAAGAAGCCAGTCATGGAAAGAAGAAAGTCATATATGATGTCTCCCTGAATGTACAAGAAAATAGTTGCCAGATATAGCCAAGGAAACAATTCTATAAAATATCAAAATGTGAAAACAAAGAAAGCAGGATCTCCAGGTAAATTTGAATTTCAAATAGCAAATGTTTTAGTATAAGTATATCTGACATTGCTTATGTCTTACAATTGCAATGAACATACACTAAAAACTACTCATTGTTTAACCAAAATTCAAATATAACTGGCAATCTCTCTTCTATCTGATAGGCCTCACTAAAAAGCCACTCAATTAAAAAGTGAAGAAATGTTTTTGCTTCTCTCTGTGCATGTTAGTAATGGGTTTTCTATCTAGAAGTGGGTATTGTCAGGCCTGCTATCCTAGATATTGTGGGCTAAGTTTAACTCACATGTGGTTCTATCCTTTGCTCCTGGGCTAAGATGCCTGTTGGATAAAGAATCAGCAAACACCATAGAAAGAAATGATTGTTTGGCCTCCCCAAAGGGAATGATTCTGTTGGTGGCATTGTTTACAAGGCAGTTCTTTACAATCCACCAAATGAGTCTCCACTGGGGGGAAGGCAGAGGCATACTGACCCCCTACCCAGGTTGAAAGTGCTGGAATATGCAGAGGGCTTGAGTATGCTGCAGAGCCCAGTGAAAGCAACTGGCCACCTCTAGGGGATGCTTGGGGAAGAACGGTCCTCCAAAACACACGCCTTATGACAGATTTTCTGAACATTAGTACTACTGGTATTTTGGACCAGAAAAATTTTTATGGTAGGGCTGCCACTGCATTATAGCAGCATTTCTGGCCTCTACCCACTAGATGCCAGTAGCACCCCTTCCCCCAGCTATGACAACCAAAAATATCTCCAGACCTTGCCTACTGTCCCTGGTAAGCAACCTTGCCTCCTGTTAAGAAGCCCCACCCTAAAGAGAGAAAAGTCAAGGAACTGAGGGCAAGAGTAGAGTGGAAAACCATACCTGAGAAACCAAGGGGGCAGGCAGGGGTCTGCACCAAGGGGAGTAAAGCCTCATAATCTCAGCAAAAGCCCCATATTTGGCTGTATGTTCAAGAAGTCTGGCCTGAAAGGCAGGTACCTGCTCTGTCGTCTTCATTCATTTTCCCCTAGTACCTAGTACACTGGCTGGACAAAGATAACTGTTATACCTGTTGAATGAAGGATTACCTAAGCACAGTCATCGCATTGTGTGAACTTGCCTTTATTTACACTCCCTACAAAGTGAATAACGGCAAAGCATTCCATGTGGTAGTGTTGAAGGACACGTGGCTGACTCTGAACACAAACTTTCAATTATCACCCAACCCCACTCCATCCCCAAGGTATGTATGATACATTCTTTTCAAGGAGGGAGTGTCTTTTTGCTCTGTGCCAGGCACTGCAGGAGGCAGTAGAATCCAAAGTCACTGTGTGTGAGAAAGAAGAACTCTTAGGACTGAATAAATTGGATTCCCTTACAATACACCAAGGCGCTTTACAAACTCATAGGAAAGCAGGCTCCGTAAAGGAGATGACAATTCAGGTGAATATTGCAGTCTTGGAAGAGATGACTACGATACTTGGTGCAAGCAAGCTGCTATAACAGCCCTAAATCTTAGTGATTTAGCAAAGTAGCAGTATCTGTACTTAACCATAGTCAAGGGTAGATATCTCCATAACACAGATATCTTTGCCAGATCTTTTTCAGCCAGTTTATTTGCACTTTTTGAATCCAGGAACATCCACAGACTGAGAATCCTCAAGATTAAACTGTGTGCCTGGGCTCATACGTAAAGGAAATGTATAGACAAAATATTCTTCAAGGTTTTCAAGAGGTTTGGCCTATGAAGACAGGGGTGAACTGCCCCACAGCCCCAGATCCATCATGCAGATATCACCCCATGGCCCACTCCTTGCAAAGTTCTCCCTGTGTGTCAGGAAGTGATGGAAACAGTTTAGTGAACCTTGTACTGATGCCCCCCTAAACCTGTCTGGGGAGTAAACCAGACAGGAAGTAAGCAGCAAGGCCTGATAAAGTGAAAATGAAAGGAAATGGAAAGGGAAGTTAAAAATAAAAGATAATATAGAGATGGAGGGTGCTGATGGAAAATGGTGAGACGTCAAGTTTCCTATAACCTCAGAGGCGAAATAACTTCTAAAAATAAAGATGAGGGGGGTCAAGTATGTCATGACTTGAGAGAGGACCAACCTGTGCTATTTTTCAGAAAGAGAAATGGAGAAGGCTACTCTCACCCCAACTACCTTTTAGAACTCAGTTATGCAGGACCTTATGAAGTCTTCTTAAGATTCTATGAGCTCAGCACTGATTTGGATAAATCTGAGACTTTTTATTTCTGACTTTCTCCTTTCTGCAAGTTATAACAACAAGAAGCTTTGAAAGTGGTTTATAAATATACAGGAATGTGGTCCTTTTGGAAAAGCCACAGGGAAAGGGCTGAATGTGCCTAACATTTATGTAAATTTTAACCACATAATGGGCAACTCAAGAAATAATGGTGTGACTGCTAGGCCCAATCCCTTGAACTGTAAAAGCTTTTGATTCGCAAGAAACAGTGGTGGTGATTATTGCCCCTTGAAGCCTAGCTGCTCTATCAAAGGTGTAGGTTTCACATTTAGATCAGCTTTGGTGGAAACTGAAGACCTAAGACTTAAATATTGATGGGCTGAGCAATGTTTGTAAGAAACGTGTGATTTAAAAATCAACATATAATGTAAGGAATTGTTAACAACACTGAATTCTAAAAGTCCCAATATGATAAGAGTATGTTTTGGAAACAAGAAAAAAGTTGACCTTTGAGATGCCAGATTTGCATGTTTTCTTTTACTATTGTGCCCTTTTAATGACTTCAAAGATTTAGAGAAAGGCATATGAAAATATACAGTTCTCCTCTTGCTTGGGTAGTTCTATGAAAAATGAAAGACATTATGAGACAGTAAGAGAAATGCTGTAATATAGCATGCAAGGTTGAAATGGAAGCAAGCAGTGTCCATTTATTTCCCTTGTTTTCCTACCATTTTCTTCCTTCTTCTTACAGGAGCACTAATTTATACTGTTTATTTTTTTGTGTGCACAGTTCCATGTATATTGTGAATTTGCATCTGCTCTAACGATGCTCCTACTTTTCAATATTTAAATAATGTTCCTTTGTTTTCCCCCTGTACTTTGCAAAACTAAGAATTTATTTGCATCATTGTAATGTACTCCTCGATTTTATTACCATCTTCAATTCTTTACTAATGGCTTGTAGATCTTCTCCTACCGTAACTTCCATTTAAAATTTAAATTCTCATGACAATTATGTGCATATTCCAAAACACTTTGAATTCATAATTTTACTTTTCCTCAAAGGAGACTTGTGCAGTATTTTAAGAGCAGAGTAGAGACTCATAGAGGCAAATATCCTCAGGAGTCTTGGGCTCCATCTGAGTTTGTTCCTATTCCCTAATCTGCTTCATTTCCAGTTATGACTGAGAATAACTGGAAATTGCAAGTAGAAAAGTACTCCTGGGCCTATCACCCTAACAATTAGTCAATCCCATTTGATTTTAAAATAGCAATGCTTGTTTCTCCAAGTGAATGTGATCTAAAAGAAAAACCCTTCTAATGGTACATTTATTACCATTGTACTGCTCTCATTACAAATACAAAAGGTCATTAAAACATAGAAGACTTTTGTCAGATTATTTAGTTCTCAGGGAAAAAAGTAAGCACCTCATAGCTGGTGGAAATTAGCAACTTGATTCCACACCAGGAAACACATCAGTTCCTCTCTATAATTCGTCTCAAACATCATAACTAGTCAAAGCAGATTTACACTTGAGAAGGTCACATGTGTTCCCCTGGGAAGCCCTCTCCTGCTCAGCTACATTTTGCTGCATGACTTCACGGACAGCCATACATTACACAGCACATTTTGACTTCCCTTTCATGACTTGAGAACGGAAAGGCATGAGCAGCAATGGAAGATGTCTTTTTTAGTCATTCAAAGCAGGGACAGTTGAATTTGGTTTCATTTAGAGTTAATTGCACATTTTGAGTGATTCAGTTTTGGCAAAATCCAAAGCATATTTTGCAAATCGCCTTTCCCATTAAATGCTAAAACCCTTTATTTTTAAAAGGAAATGTAATCCATATGTTTGGAATTTGTTTACACTAAAATTATAAAATATATATATTTTATTCATGTCCCAGAAGCTTTCGGCACCATTTTGCAAACCTCTTTCAAAAATTAAGAAGTCATGTACTGCCAAAAACTAATGAGAGTAAATCCATAAATGGTAGAAATATTGATTTTATGATTCCTTATGGTCTGACCAAAGAAAGACACATCTTTTGGTTTTCAATCATCCCCTGTGGAGGGAATGCCACCTTTTCTTTGTACCAGTCTGTGCTAAAGAGATCTTTCAGGGGACAAAGTTCTTGCTGTGCAACAAGGTTTTACTTTGTCTACACTTACCAAGATACTTGACCAAATTAAATTATGAATATGGCTTAATTAAGTAAACAACAGACAAGCAAACAAACCAGAAACTGAAAAATTAAAAATTACTTGTTTATTAAAATTATATCCAACACTGCCAAGTTCAATCTTGGGTTCATTTAGCATGAGTTGGTTTCTCACAGTCAAAAATATCTCACCGGATCATAAGGCCAAGAGGAGATAAGTGACCCCAGATATTCCTTTATAATTGAGGCTGAATATAGAAATGAATTTATCTGTGCCTAGTACCATGAAATTGTCACTGACATAGGACAAGGACAGGTCAACACTCTTGGACAAGGACCAGAAAGCGAGTAAATATTTTAGGTTTTGCAAGTCATGTGATAGCCATCACAACCACTCAGTTTTGCCACTGTGGTGCAAAAGCTGACATAGCTGATACACAAATGAATAGGTGTGCTTGCGTACCAATAAAACTTTATTAATGCTATAAAAACAGATTTCAGAAAAGACTTAACATAACCCTCATTTGAAACTACTTAAGAGAATACACAGTTCTACTTTGTATACTGTATAACTGGGGTCACATTTGAAATAGTTGACTTTAAATGCTGAAGGACAATAAGCAACTTTTCATTTCTCCACCTGCCACTTGCATTCATTTTTTTTGTATGTACCAATTGAAATGTACTATTTGGTTTTTGTTGGTATATTGGAACAATACATAACAACTACATTCATTTTGGGGAATTGGTACATGTACGTGCCACATCTTAATCATTCTACTCGCCCTCCCTGTCCTTCCCGTCTCTTCTGTGCCCTTCACCAGATCCCCCATCCACCTCCACAAAGTTTACCTTACTGCTTCTCATAATCTCTCTTTAATTTTACTCTACAAATAATTTATTTGCTATATATTATTTAAATTTTAATTTTATTTCATACATTATTTATATTTTAACTCTTCAAATTATTTATATTTTAGGTTTCTCATATAAGAGAAACCACATGATATTTAACCTTCTGTGATTGATTTATTTCACTTAGCATTATACTCTCACAATCCATTTATTTTCCTACAATTGACTCCATTTTATCCTCCTTTATTTCTGAGTAGTACTCCACTATGTATAGATAGATATATAATTTCATATATAATACTTATATATTGTGTTTGTATATAGTATTTATAGATATCGTATTTATATATAGTGTATATATATACAATTTTCTTTATCTCTTCAGCTCTTGAAGGGCATATGTGCCACTTCCAAAATTTAGCTACTGTGAATTGTACTGTTATGAGCATGAGTGTCTGCATCAATGTAATATAATGTTTTAAAATCTTTTAGGAAGATACTCGAAAAGGTACAGCTGGGTCAAGTGGAATTTTTAGTTTTAATTTTTTTGAGGAATCTCCATACTGATTTCCATAGTGGTTATATTAGTTTACATCCATACCAACAATGTAGAAGGGTTCCTTTTTTCCCCTACAACCTCACCACCATTTGTTCTTTTTTGAGTTCTTGATGATAGTTGTTTTTCTTGGAGTAAAGTGGATTCTCTGTGTTGTTTTGATGTGCATTTATCTAATGGTCAAAGATACTAGGTGTTTTATTTTCAGGTACTTATTGAGCATTTATACTTATTCTTCTGAGAAGTCTCTTCATTTCAAAAACATATACTAGAGAAAATATAGTCCCTTCAACAATGGCGCTGGGAAAACTGTTTATCTATGCAGAGAAGAGTGCTTCTAGATACGTATCTCTCACCCTGTCCTAATGTCAAATCAAAGTGGATCAAAGATTGAGATACACAGAGACACATGCAAGGTCAGAATACAACAGAATAACAATTGCAAAAGAAATAATACCAGAATCAACAAATGAGGTCATATCAAATTAAAAGGCTTCTGCACAGCAAAGGAAACAATTAAGAGAGTAAAGATACAACCTACAGAATAGCCAAGAATTTGACAGATAGTCCTTTAATATCTAGACTACATTAAGAACTATTTGCATTATTGACACTTTTTTAAAATCTAAAGAATTAATTCATGAAGAGATTAAAGCTGTCCTTTGCATCTAGAGACATTAATCTGGCACATAAGTTATCATACAAATTTTATTCCCCTGAAGATGGCATATTTCCAGCCTTTTGTGCACTCTTACCCCTTATTTTATGTGCAGCGTCTTCTTAGTGACCACAAACGTTTTTGAAACATTTGAGAAGAACAATTGTGTGTGTTGGCATGAACTATTGCTTTTACTACCATGAATCTGATATAATTATCTTGTCTTTAATATATTTTTGATATTATTTAGATTAAAAGTACTTATAGTATTTATTAAAAGTACTTATACTGCTTATTTATATTGTTTATTAAAAGTACTTAATACCGTTTATATTAAAAACATTTTGTTTACTCAATACCCTATGGTGGTTTATGATCAATGATTCCACACTTGAACATTGGACCACAGATTTATACTTGTATAGCATAGTGGCTGACAGCGTAAGCTTTGGGGTTGGGCCATGCTTAATCAAATATCTAATCTTCCACTTAGCAGTTGTGTGACCTTGGAAATATGTCAATTCCAGTGTCAATGTATCTCTTGTCACTTATGAAATGACCAATTTTTGTTGGTGTATATGGCTCTGAATAAAGCACAGAATAAATACTATACTAATTAATTTATCTACATGCTCAATATCTGACCAATGAGAACAAAAGTAATATGCTTCATTAATTATGTTATCTGAAGTTTTAGAGGATGGAGTTATGTGTGGATTTTTAAAATTCTGTTTGGCATCCAATGGCTTCTATGCATTAATACATTTGATCATTTCTGAAAGTTCCTCAGCATTCCTCTCTTCAAAGTGCATTCATTCCCATTTTTTTTTCTCTTTTCTTGCTTTGAAACTCAAACTAAACATATATTAAGCTTTACCTGTGGTGGATTGACAACTGGTGGTCAAATTGTAACACTCAGCTGAACTTAACCAGCATGGGACTGGGTGTGGGAGGCCCACCTGGGGATTGTTGCCAGCAGCATAAGAGGTGGAACGGGAGAAGAAGGAAGAAGACAGTTGGGAGGTGGTAGAAGCTACTGGGAGCCTGTTGCAAGCCTGTTGGAAGCTGTTGAGAAGCTGTAAGGAGCTGTTGGTTCTCTTGGAGGAGCTTGTCATGCTGGCTTTTCTGATGGGAACTCAACTGCCCTGATCATCAGAGGAGCTCAGGACCTCACTTGTGAGGATGGTTGTGGTACTTTTCAGGGGAGCTCTGGTTCTTATTTTGAGCATCACTTTCTTGCTGTATTGTAGATCCCTCAGCCTGCTAGCACAGATCCTTCATCCTGCTGGCACAGACTTTCTAGATTCTGTCACTGACCTTTGGGCCTTTCCACCACAGATCTGTGAAACAAGCCTGCATTAGACGTTGTCGTGGGCTCTAGGCCTCCAGTCAGATTAGTAGGAGGCATTGTTATGGGCTCTAGGACTTCAGCTGGACTCATGCAGGACATATCCATGGGATCCAGGCCCTCAGCTGGATTCTTTGGTCTTTAGTGTATGGACAGATTTCCTGCACTCTTTTCTATATCATTCTTTGGATGACTATTATAAATAATTTACAAAATATGTGTACTCTATCATATTGTTCCCCTTGCAACAACCCCAAAACCAATACATTACTACTATCTACTTTTTTCTGAATTTTTCATGTTTGGACTCTGTGATTAATTTTAAACTCTATTTGAGCTTATTCTCAATCTGCTGTTAATCTTGTTAATTTCTATTGTATTTTTAAATCTAAAATTTGTACTTTGCTCTTTGATGAAGTTGCTTTGCAATTTTAAGAAAATTGCTTTGCAAATTTTCTTAAAATTTGTTTTCATGTTCTCTAACAAAGTTATATAGTCTGCATCTAATAATTCTAATAATTATTATCTGCAGGTCTGTTTCTATTGTTTGTAATTTTTGTTGATTCTTACCCATATGGTTTGTCATCCTGTATGCCTGGTTAAATTTGATTGTATACTGGAAATCATACATTGCAAATGTTATGTTAAATAATAACTTGAAGATTGTATCAGTCACTTTTCTGTCATTGTGACAAAATACTCAACACCTGCAACTTAAAGGAAGCAGGATTTATTTTTGCTCATGTTTTCAAAGGGTTCAATCCATGGTAGGTTAGTGAAACAGAGAAAAGCTGATCAATCCATGGTGACCAAGAAACTCAGAGAGAGAAATGAGGGCCTAGGGACAAGAATACACCCTTCCAGGTCATATCCCCAGTGATCCACACCTTCTGATCAGTACCCATCTCCTAATGGCACATTCAGCTATGAACTCATCAAAGAATTAATCCACTGATGTGTACTGGTTCCATGATTAAATCACCTTCCAAGGGCCTTGCTCTGAATACATGAGATTTTTGGAGGAATGTTTGAGATCTAAAGCATAATATTCCCCCCTTGGCCCCTTCTAATTACTTTCTTCATTACTGAGACACAATACCCAACATCTATAATTTGAAGAGGAGAGATTTATCTTGGCTAACATTTCAGTCCATGGTTATCTGGCTCCAAACCAGGATGGCATGGCACAGTGTCATGGGAGAAGAATAGCTGCTCATCTCGTGCATCCAGGAGAGAGAGAGAGAGAGAGAGAGAGAGAGAGAGAGAGAGAGAGAGAGAGAGAG
>NW_004955544.1:2787035-2789427 GCF_000276665.1 Chinchilla lanigera
CTCTTTCAGTTCCCAACAGCCTGCTTCTTCTCCTCCAGGTCTGCCTCTTATGCTGCTGACAACAGTCCTCAGGTGGGCCTCCCACACCCAGCACCCCTCACTCAGTTCGGCTGGGGGTTATAAGTTGACCACCAGTTATCAATCCACTACACCCTTTCAGGCCATGTGCCTGCAGGGACACACCTCTTCCAACTGGACCCTCATCTCCTAACAGCCAGTCAGTGTAAGCCTCCATAATCTGATCAACTTCCAAATGCCCTGCTTAAGAGCACACGAGCCTTCTGGGGAACACCTAGATATAAACCATAATAGGCTCCCAAAGGTTCATATCCATCTCATTATGCAAATTGCTGTTAGTCCCTCCTTAAGAGTCACCAAAATTTTAATAGTTCTAGCATTACTGAAAAGTTCAAATCCAAAGTTTCCTCTGAGACTCATGGCAAACTCCTTGTGGTAAGCCCTTGTAAAAATAAGGAATAAAGTTAAATACTTCCAATATGCAACAGTACACGATAAAAATTTTCATTAAAATGAGAGGAATAAGGGAATAGAAGATAATTGGGGCAAAACAAGACTGGAAACCAGCAGGGAAAACATTAAATTCTGTAACTCCATGGAGGAAGGGAAATCCTGTATAGCACCCAGGGCATGTGTTGGTGAGATGTGAGCTCCAAAGGGCTTGGGCAGCATTGTCCTATGGACTTCATGTTTGTAGCCCCCATGGCCTGTCTCAGGATGACTCCGCTCAGTGCCTAAAGCTTTCCTTAGTAGATGGTCCATTTCCTAGTATCTCCAATTTCCTGGGATTTCCACTGCAGCTTTAGCTTCACTTTCACACTTTTGTGCATGTTCCTCTCCAAGGACATTGACTGGCCTTCCAGGCCTTACTTTGAAATCTGGGTGTAACTTCCATGACCCCACAAATCTTGCAATCTGCATACATGAAAAAGCAACAACATGGGAATGATGTCAAGGTCAGATGCTAGTTTCATCAGTACCTGAGCCCCCTTGGACTGCTGTTGTCACTGAGTACCTGAATGACTGAACTGGAAGAAACACTTTCCTAACCCTTCCTGAATAAACAATGTACGCTGCAGGCTCTCTTCTCAAAGTAAAGTCTTTAGAAGAAGTTTATGCTTTAATCCCTTGATCCTTGGTGGGTGGGGTCTGGCCAATTTCTGAGATGTTTTCCAGCCATCTTTTCTATCAGCCTGGTGCAACTTACTTGGCTTCTTTTGAATGACACTAATCTCTCCAGCAACATACTGTTCTTGGTCTCAACTTTACAAGTGTTTCTTTTCTGCTGAAATTACAAGTTTTCCACAACTTTTGGGTCTGCTCTTCGTTCCTCATTTTCACTTTAGATCTGGTGAAAAGAACTTGTTATGGTTTGTGTCTGGGTGTCCCCTCAAAGCCTCATGCGGCCATGGGGCAGGCTGTTAGAGTTTGATTGATTATGGGTGTGAGAACTGCACCTGCCCTAGAGTGGATAGTTTGCAGGGAAAGGAAAAGGGTGCTTGAGGCCATTCCGCCCTGGCTTGTGCTTGTTGCTTAGCTGTGTTCTGTCGCCATGAGCTGTAGCTCTCTGCCATGTGCCACTCTGCCTTGTAACTTGCCAAGTACGGACTGAAAACTCCACAAACTGTAAGTGAAATAAACCTTTCCTTCCTTAATTTTGGGCGTCAGGTATTTTGTCCCAGCAACGAGAGAAAAGTAACCAAGAAAGCACTCATCAATACCAATGCTTCCACCTAAACATGGGGCTGCCTGGAAACATTTTCCCAAAATAATTTGTCCAGTACCATTAAATTAGACAAAGTTAGCCTTAGACAAAGTTTCAGGACATAGGCAAAATTAAGACAGGTTCTTTTCCAGAAGGTAACATGCATGGCTTCTATTCCATTTTGGAACTGAGTCCTTGTTCCCATCTGAAACCTGATGAGCCTGGCCTGTACTGCCTACATTCCAAACCGGCATTCTTATTTTTTGAGCTCTTTCTAGAATTACCCATCAAGTTCTGCTTACAGCATTCTAGGGCTTCTCTAGCCTGTATCTTCAAACTTTCCAAACTCTTCCCAAAAATTGTCTCTAGTCTTCTAAGCCATATAGTCAGGTATAGTCACAACAATGACCCCACTTATCTGGTACTAATTTTCTGTATTTCTCACTATCCTGTTGCAGGGACAAATTACCCAACACAACACTTGTAACTTATAGGACAAGAGCATTTTTTGACTCATAGTTTCATAGGGTTCAGTCCATAGTTGGTTGGCTCCAAGGCAGAAACAGTGTGGTGGAAAGGCAAAGTACAGAATAGCTACTCTACTCATGTAGCCGGGAAGCAGAGACAGAGAGAGAGAGAGAGAGAGAGAGAGAGAGAGAGAGAGAGAGA
>NW_004955544.1:2789538-2798063 GCF_000276665.1 Chinchilla lanigera
AGAGAGAGAGAGAGAGAGAGAGAATTTAAGGGTACATTTTAGATCTAAACCATAACAAAGACTAAGGTGATTTTTTTTTTCTTAGTAATACTGTATTTACCTCTATTAGGTATCTGGACCTAGTACTTGCAGTTTTATGCCATCTTTTTGAAAGTTTTAGATTTGAGATTTTCTGTGCACAAATAAGATTTTTTGCAAACTTTAGCTTCAGATGATATAAGGGTGGGTTTATTTTTTATATCTTTACTTTTAAGGCACAGACCAAAGCAGATTCAGGTATTTGCTTTTCTAGTCTCTTGGAGTCACAAGAAAACAAATGAACATTTCTACTGATGATTTCCCTAAGGCAAAGGCAGCTTCAAGTGATTTTCTCATTTTTTTTCTGGGTTCATGCTCCCTCTAGGATCTCTGCCTAATAATTGTTCAATATCTTATTAGCTCTTCAACTATTTTTAGAAGATTTAAAAAATAATCCACACAGCTTTATTAATTACATTGATGAGACAATTGCTTCATATTACTTAGTTTAAATTCCAGAATTGGAAATGCTGAGATTTTTACTCATGTTCTCCAGGGGGGTTGGGAACATGCTTTTGTTACCTCCTTCATCTTCATCTTTACTTTGGAACATGGTCAAAATTATGGGCAATCTTAGACAATGTAGGTGAGTGCAGCCCTTGAGAGCAGGGCAGAACAACTAGATGAAAATGGGATAGGCACCTGGCAGCCTTGTTGAGCAGAGCAAACATACAAGTCTGAACTGTCTGTCTTTGGACCATTATGTGCAATAGTAAGAATCCACTATTATTTTTGGACCTCTGTTGAACATAGGCTAACTCAAATTCTAATTAATAGAACAAGTTATTTAACTTCTGTAATAGATTATTGTAATGATGGTCCCAATTCTTCCCCTGACTTCAAGAAGACAAGGTGAAAGCATGCTTGAAAGTTGCACAGATATTTTTACTTGTCCAGTGCTTACTCTTGCACCTCTGTCTCTACCATGCAAAATGCCTGAGCTAGCCTGTTTTAAGCAATGTGAAATAGAGCCAACATGTAATATAGTCAATCCAGCTGCAGCCATCCCAGATCTATTGAACAGGTAGCTAACTCCAGATGCATGACCAAGGCCAGCCAAGATCAGCACAACCACTAGCTGACTCATACACTCAAGGGCCATAATAAATTGCTTTTATAAGTCGTAGACTTAAGGGAAGGTTTTTGTTGCACAGCACTAAGTGTTTCATGATCTAATGATTACATAGAGATAACTATAATACTTACCTCATAGTTTTATTTTTAGGCTTAAATTAGTTCAAGCATTCTTCTTAGAACAACCATAGGTACATACTCAGCACTCAGAAAGTATCAGCTTTTCATATTAAGGTTACAGTTATCACCGTTAACAACTGTTGCTGAGATCCACATTTCTTCCAAGCAGGAAATCCAGTGATTAGCAGGTACAACTGAGACCAATATCTAAATCCACAAAACTTTCTAAGGTGTTGTTATCACCTTTGTCCTGCTTTAATTCTTCCCCCTCATTAAATCTCACCTTTCAAATTTAGTGCCTCAAAGAACATATTACTGTTGTCTTTTGAGTATCGTATAGGTGAAACATTTGGATATTAGGGTGAGTTATCTCTGAACTGGCACATAAGGAGACCTAGATTGAGTGGTAATTTTATTGTATCACATTGAACCAAATTCAATGGACTGAATTAAGTAAATTTGCTAAACCTCAGTACGTTTCTTCTTAGCATCATCTTTCTACAATTTTACTATCTTTTTCTTTTAAACTTCTTCTTTCAAGTAATACTTCATTTGACTTCCAGCAGAAATAGGCATCTATAAGCATACATCTACCCTGCTGCATCCTCTGATGAGACATAAGTCCACACCACCCAGCCTCTTGCCCCAGTTGCCATGAACATTGGAAGCGGAGATCCTCTGTTACTTTCTAGGCACCTTGACCCATATTTTTGCATGCTCATTGTTTGTATGTTCAACAAAGCCTCTAAATTCCCTAAACTTAGCAGCCCATAACAAATATTTATTATGGTCCTTGAGAATATGAGTGGTTCTGCTGATCTTGGATGGATTTGCTCATGCATCTGGAATCAGCTGTCTGGGAAGTAGATTTGGGATGGTCTCTGTTGGGCTGACTCCCCTACATGGTGACCCTCCTTCACATCACTCCAGCAGGCTAGCTCAGGCATTTTGCTAGGATAGAAACTGTGGTGTAAGAGTCAGCAATAATACAAATAGAAATATACAAGCAAGCTGTTTCCAGGGGCTGTTGTTCTTTTATTTTTGTGTATCTGTAGGTTTTGTTTCTCTAAAGTGGCATGCTGATTTCTTCCCTTTGTCTCCTCATTCTTACACAAATGACAGTGCTGTAGGAACAGGATTGGCAGGGCTTCAGTATCTGGAGAAAGTTTATTTTTTCTATTATTATTGTAATTTAATAGTAAATTTCAATGATTATGAAGAAATAATGACATGTGAAAGCATGAGGACCTTCTATCTTCCACTTTGGAATTTCAAACTACAGGAACCAAGCTTGCAATTTGAATCTGAAACAGATCTGTTTCAAAAGGTTTCTCTTCAATATGTTGACTTATCTCTTCAGTGAGCATGTTTCCTGTTCATTATTTTATCTGAATTAAATATTCAAAAAAATAATTTATAGCAAATATGTCTCAGGCATGTAACTTGCAAGTAAAACACTTTTTTTACAAAAACTAAGGAATATTATTTTAAATTTGTCTGGAAGGTAGGCAAAATGTCAATGAGGAACTTAATGGTGTAATAGTTATTAAGATGGCAACTTTGCCTTAGAATGAAAAGGAATTCTGTATAGCTTTGTTTCTTCTTTTTGTTTCCAGATACCAACTTTTGGAAATGCCTGAATTGTGGTTGACTACAGTGCTTTTGGTTTTTGTTTCTTTGTTGCTCTTGCTGTTTGGAGAAATATTTACATTAACTTGACGAGGTTTTGAAATTAATATGAGCAAAATGTCTCAGTGAAAAGCATGAGATTATTCTAATTTTTATGAGTATGAGTTTACAATACATAAAGTTTATATCCCTTGCGGAGAGTTGGTACTTATACATAATACACCTTGATTTTTTATATCCCTTCTCCCCTCCCTCCATCTCTTTATCCCCTTCCCATAAGAGAAAAATTTGCCTACTTTCTGTTATCCGTCTTTTATTTTGTTCTTTACTCATATTTTGAGTTTCTCATACATGAAAAACTATATGATGCTTAAATTTGTGTGTCTGACTTAGTTCACTTAACATTATGGTCTCAAGGTGCATTCATTTTCCTACAAATGATTCAAATGAAATTGTGATTCATCAGTGCTATTGCACTGTGCCGGTTATGGGAAGAGAACCAAGATCACACTCCATGCTCAGAGAGAAAATGAGAACAGCTCAGCAGCCCGATTTGCAGGCAGTCAGCAGGCAACTCCTGGGGCAAGCATACTCATTGGGGGAAAATGTCAGGTTCTTATTATGTCTTCCAATACCCATTTATTCCATATTACTATGTTTTATTACATTTCCTTGATGTAAATTGAGTTGAAATATCCACCTTTTGACTTTAACAATCTATACTTTTATCCCTCCTCTATAATTTTGTTAAATCCAACTCTAGAGCATTTGAAATATAGAGAGCAAATGGAGAACATACCTTTAGTGTACACACAAGCCTCTGAAAAATGGGTTGTCACAACCATAAAACATCTCCATGTGGCTTAGTGGAGCAATGGATAAATAAGTTGGATCTGGATCCAGAAAGAAAAAGCTGGAGCCCCTTCCAAGGACTATAGCTGATAGAATGTTTTGTCATTACATGTAAGTCTGCCTTTTTGTAGATTTTTCAGAAATTCCTAGGGGCTGTGTAGGCAGGTAAGTCAAGTCTCTTCTCTTCCAGAGATGGTCACAATTGAGTCAGGAAGCTGGATGGTGTAGCTTGATACCTCCTCAAGGATGTGCCATGGTGGAAATGAGGTGATATCTGCCTAACAACAAGTACTCTTCCAAACTGAGTTGTTCCTCTGGCCTGTGTAGACCATTTGGTACTATTTCATTTGAAGAAAGGGTCACTTGGTCAGGTGGGCAGACAAAATCCCCATCTAGCCCCTATGGGCCTTTGCTCTTTTCTCTAAGAGCCTAGTGAGTGACAAAGGAATAATCCAACAAGTATTGCTACACTAAAATAAGTCAATGTATGCGGGGTCTAAGAAGAAATGGCCACCAGTCCAGAAAAGCACTAGGAACACATTCTTCATAAGGGGAAAACTCCTCAGTTTCCTAGATCCTCTTAGTGAGGAGTGGTATGACCACCACAAGAACACTAAGGGTGCATTTAGACAATACCCTCAAAATCCGACCATGATCCTGGACTTAGACACTAGAAATAGGATTAAAAATGTTGGGAAATACTGGAAAGAAGCAGAAGAATAATCAGTCCTATTGGGAGTATCCAATTTAAAAGAGTGAATTTCAAAATTGTCTGCTCAATACTCCTCTCCCTCTTTGTTTCTTTGGGTTACTCCTCTTGTGGTAGTCAATTTTCTGTCTAAAATATCCCATGTTCTGTTGCATTCAAACCTCTGTTGTTTTTCTGTCTTCAGCATGGTCTTCTTTAAACATCTGAGATAGGATCGGTAGAATGGATACATTCTTGATAGTTTGAACATATCAATATGTAATACAACCACCACTGTTAATTTCCTATCACCTTGTCTGAAAATATGTATTGCTTGTATTGTTTTGTGTTATTTTGTAAATCTCTGAGTATCTGTTAATATGCTTTTGTTCTTTCATCTTTAAAATAAAAAGAAAATGTATTAAGCTAAATTTTATTCTGCAAGACAAGTTTATAGGATATTTTTGTTGTTGTTGTTTTTGGTTTTGGTTTTTCTCCAGTACCAGGAACCGAACTCATGACCTTGCACTTGCCAGGCAGGCGCTCTGCCGCTGAGCTAAATCCCCAGCCCCGAAGACAAGTTTATAAAGTCAGAATATCATATTGTCTCCCTTGAGTGAGAATTTGAAAGAGTAGATAAGGTCTAAAATGTACAATAGATATTATGGAATGGGAAGAAATTATTCAAAAGGAAAAACGAACTAGGATGGGGGAAGTGGGAAAAGACAGTTTGGAAAAGGGGGAAAATGCAAGTCAGTTATACTATCAGTGTCTTTTAGGAATGTCTGTGCTAATATCGATTGGAGAAAACTTTAGGCCCATATCTTGTACCCTGAGCAACTACTTTAAAGATAACAACAAGTAATGTATTAACTATTATTTTTCTCCTACTATCTTGTTATGAAATTTTCTTTTACCTTTTTTCTGTAAAATAAAAAAGAATATTCTGGGGGGACTGTTTTGTAACAAGATGCACATCTCATCTCCAAGGGCCCAAAGAGGATCCTTAAGAATTTTTTAAGATAAAATTATCATTTTCAGGACTCTTCCTCCAATCTTCATGGATACTACCACTCAGCTAATGACTGGATGTGGACTGTTCCAGTGATGGAGTTAGGGGAGTCATATGAAAACAGATTATATAGTACATAGAGGTTAAATTATATTTAGCTGGTCATCACTTACTCTTTAGAGTTAAGCTGCTGATGTTGTACCACCTCTTCAATTGATGCTGAAGGGCTTTGATAGGTTAACAAACCTGACAACCTCCAGGCTGCAGTGTGTTCTGTTTCTCCTATATTATCTCAGAGAATCCAGACAGCCCTCAACTACTAAAGGGAAGAGGGTGTGTATTTGTCTTTAGTACCTTAAAACGGCTTTACAACTTGCCTGTCATTATGTTAAGCAAATTCCATCAGAACTCACTTGAATATGACACCTTACATGAAGTTTTTCTGATTGACCAAACCATCTCTAGGACATAATGCTATCTTTTGGACTTGCCTCTTCCAAGTCCTATTTGCTTCATGGAGTTTTTTCTTTTTTTTTTTTTTAAAGAACAAAAATAAAACAACACAAAAATTATAAGAATAATACAAAATTTCAAAACAAGATGACAGGAAATCAGCAATGGTTGGTGTATTACTTGTTGTCATCTTCAAAGTAGTTGCTTAGATAACCAGATGCAGGCATGCAAGATTGATCAAACAATTAAACATTAACTGTTCCTTTCAATAAACCACTAGAAATTAGTAGTACAATTATCCTAGCTATCTCTCTCTGTGTGTATATATATATTTCCCTTCCTTCTTTCTTTCTTTTCTTCTTTCTCTCACCCCAGTTGTAGTTGTTCTTTCTTATTAAGCGGTTTCTTTCCCTTTCACAATATCTATTGTTTTTTCAGTTTTATTTACTCTTTCAGGTTGTTACACTAGAGGTATGATTTATTTCACTTATGAGTATGGTCTCTAGTTGCATCCATTTACTTATGAAAGCCTCGAGTTTACCTTTCTTTACAGCTGAGTAATATTCCATTGTATAAAATACCACATTTTTCTTGTCCACTCCTCAATTGATGGGCATTTGGGTTGTTTCCAAAATTTTGCTATGACAAATTGTGTGCTATGAACATGGGTGTACTTATATCACTGTTGTATGATGTTTTTAATTCTTCTGGGAAAATACCCAGAAGGGAAATGGTTGGGTTAAATAGGACCTCTAATCTTAATTTTGTGAGGAATCTCCAGACTGATTTCCAAAGCGGTTGCACCAGTTGACATTGCCACCAAAAGTGGAGAAACGTTCCTTTTTCCCCACAGCCCATCCAGGACTTGTTGTTGGTTGATTTCTTGATGACAGCCATTCTTACTGGCGTGAGATGAAATCTCAGTGATGTTTAAATTTGGATATCTTGAATGACAAATGATGTTGAACATTTTTTCATGTATTTATTTGCCATTTGTATTTCTTCATATGAGAAGTGTGTATTTATCACAGACGCCCACTTTTCAATTGGGTCTTTGAATTTGGGGGGCCTGAGGTGTTTTTTTTAACTTCTTTATATGTTCTAGATATAAGTCCTTTGTCTGAGGGACAGTTAGCTAAACTGTTTTCCCACTTTATGGGTTGTCTTTTCACTCTATTGATGATTTCTTTTGAAGTACAAAATCTTTTCAATAGGATGAAATCCAAGTTGTTGATTCTTTGAAGTGATTCCTGTGCAGTTTGGGTTTGGTTCCTGAAGGCTGTGCCCACCTCCATGTCTTCAGGATTGTGACCTACCTTCTCTCCCAGTAGCCTTAGTGTTTCTATTTTAATGTTTGAATCATTGATCAATTTTGACTTTAGTTTAGTGCATGGTGATAGACACAGGTCGAGTTTTAGTGTTCGGGATGTGGAGAGCTAGTTTTTCCAGCACCATTTAGTAAAGAGGCTGTCTTTCTCCCAGTGAACATGTTTGGCCCCTTTGTCAAAGATAAGGTGATTGAGTGTGTTTGTAGTTGTGTCTGAATCTTATAATCTGTTCCACTGGTCCTCAGGTCTTTTTTTTCCAGTACCATGCTGATTTTATCACAATAACTTTGTAGTATCATTTCAAGTCAGGGATTGTGATGCCTCCTGATTTGTCCTTGTTGCCCAGGATTGTCTGTTATTCTAGGTCTCTTCTGGTTCCAGATGAATTTGAGAGTATTTTCTCTACTTCTGTGTGGTATGCTAATGGTATTTTGATTGAGATTGCATTAAATCTGCATAACAATTTTGGAAGTATGACCATTTTCAATCTGTTCATTCTTCCTATGCATGAGTAAGGGATATCTTTCCATTTTCTGATATCCTCTTCAATCTCTTTTTTCAGAGTACTATAATTTTCAATATATAAATCTTTTACTTCCTTTGTTATATTGATTCCTAAGCATTTCATTTTTTTGGACGCTATTGTGAAGGGTCTGGTTTATCTAATTTCTCTCTCAATAACTTTGTTGTTTTTGTACAAGAATGCTATGGATTTTTGAGTATTAACTTTGTATCCAGCCATGCAACTGTATTTGGTTATTAACTGTAGGAGAGAGTCATTTGGTGGAGTTTTTGGGGTCTTCTATGTACAGTATCATGTCATCTGCAATCATTTATATATGTGTCTTACTGTTACTATTTGAAATTTCCTTGAAATCATGTCATGTCTCACATACTTCCATTTGTTTGGCTATATCAAAGACTGCACTTTCCCCTTAGTAGATATTCATTAAATATTCACTATTTTGGACCAACTATAATGGTACACCTCAGAGAGAAGGGTTATCTTAAATAGCTTGAAGAGCACACTGTCATGACCCCTTTTCCATCTCTATCCCCTTCTTCTCTCACTGAATATCTCCTGCTTTCTCAGAGCATTAACTTTCTTGATAATCAGGTTATCTGCCCATAACAATCATTCCCTAGAATGAATTGAATATGGCCTTCCTTTTTTCTTTGCTTATTTATACATGGGCATCTGCTATGATATGTTGATATGAAGAAGAAGAAGAAGAAGAAGAAGAAGAAGAAGAAGAAGAAGAAGAAGAAGAAGAAGAAGAAGAAGAAGAAG
>NW_004955544.1:2798163-2846550 GCF_000276665.1 Chinchilla lanigera
GAGGACGAGGAGGAGGACGAGGAGGACGAGGAGGAGAAATACAGACAAATATGATAGGTAGTATAGATATACAGCACAGGCCATGCTGTTTTAAGCACATTGTGTCCTTTTTTGTTCAATATCCAGAAACACTACATCACCCAGAATTCTATGCAATTAATTGGGATACTATGACTAAATACAAGCCAATAAAATATGATAGAAAGTGATGTAAGCTATTTTCTTCCTAGTCCTTGAAGCCACTTCACAAAGGTATTCAGCCTTCCTTTCCTTACTAAATAAATATTCTTGGAGGCCATATCTATCAGTCCATCTTTGTTGTATAGTAAACCTACCTAAAACCTAGTGCCTCAAAAAAAAACTTTACCTCTCATGATTCTCTAGGTCACCATTTTGAGAGAGGCTTAGCTGAGTAGTTCTTTTGTGGACCATGTCTGAGATCACCCACATGGTGGTACTTAGCTGGGATTGACTGAAGAGTTAGACGGTCAAGGTAACCTCAGCTGCAGTGGTTCATCTCTGCTCCCTATGATCTCATCCTTCAGCTGGCTAGCCAGGGCTTCTTCGTGTAGTACAGAAGATTCAGCATGAAGAGTCAATATTTAGGAGACTAGAACAGGTGGGTGGGGTTGGTGGGAGGAGTTTACAAAGAGACAAAATTCACTGGGAAGATGTTACTGCAACAAACTAAGACTGAGGTTATATTTCTGATGATAAAGCTACAAGGTAGAAGTAGTTCAGATCTTGAAGTCATTATTCACCAGACAGCATCCTGATCTGCATGAGTCTATGATGTGAGTGAAAAATAAAATCTTATTCTGCTAAATTACAATAATTTAAGGTTTATTTGTTAATACAGGATAGCCTATAGTGTTAACCTCACTAATACAAGGAGAATCACGTTTTGCTCAGTATGGGAAATACTTTTTTGATTACTAATCATAAAATTAAATCTTAATATTTAACCATACATTGCTTTCCTGGGACCCACAAACTTCCCTATTTGATCATTCCTACATTAGTGTGGAATTTTGACATTTGTATAGCTGTTACACATATATAACTCATTTAACTTGAGATCATCCAAAAAAACAGATGCTTTTATGAGACAAAAAGATCAAGTTAAATGCTAAGTGTTGCACAAAGACCACAAGTTAGAATTGGCAGGGCTGACACTCGAGTCTGGCTCTTCTTTATTTCAGCGAGGCATCCTCCCTCTTACATAGAAAAATCAACCACTATGCTTGAAATAGGCAAGCATCAATAGATATTGGCATTATCCTATGAGCTAGTATTACCTGGAGAGCAAACAGGAACTTGGGACTGTTTTATAAGAAAAATAAGAAGTCTGTTTGTGACAGCACAGAGCCCAAGAGACTTGGAATATAATGAGTGTCTGTCTGTCTATCTGTCTGTCTGCGCCCAAAGCTTCAGATTCAGAGCATAAAAGCTGGCTGGGTTAAAGGTGCTGAGCTTCATCAAAGACAGGTGCCAGGTCTGACTGGCTAGAGCAGTCTCATCAGGCTTTTGAGAGAAAGGAGAGAAATGGAGAGAAAGGTCTGAAAGGAAAGGGGGCTTCCACAGAAAATCACTTCCAAACTTAGGAAGCCCAGGGGAAGATGTTTTCAATTGATAAGGAGTCTTCTCCCCAGCTGGTAGAGGCAGGACTGTGGCAGGACCCAAGCAAGTATGTACCGCTATAGAGATGGATTGAAAAAGACTGGCTAGAATTTCACCATGTGGCTCTGGCATTTGCCCACAGTGAGGTCTTGGAAGCAAATTCTGGGCACACTGGAGAGTCTGTGAACCATCAAAGCAGGGTCTGAATAGAGCAGAGCAAAGTTTGGGTGCATGGGCCAAATTTATTATCTCCCTGCTTTTGTTTTGCTTTGTTTTGCCTTTGAAAGTGTACTGAGACAACATTCACACAACATGAAGTGAATTATTTTAAAATGAACAATTCAGTGGCATTTAATGCACTTGTAGTGTCAACCAGGGCTTCTGTCTGGTTCCCCAAATAAAATTCCATACTCATTAACCTGTTGCTCGCTATTCTCCCTCCCCAAGTTCCTGGCAAAATATTCCGGACATTACATATAAATAGAATCAAACAATAAATGGTCTTTTATGTTTGACTTCTTCAATTTAGCATGGAGGCTTTGAGGTTCGTATACACTGTAGCATGAATCAGTATTTCAATTTTTTTGTGGTTAAATAATATTCCATATTATAGATAAAGCATGTTGTTTATGCATTTATTTCTGAGGTTTTTTTCTTTACTTTTTGTTTACTGTGCATAGTGCTACTATGAATATTTGTGTACAAGGATTTGGTTGAATACCTGTTTTCAATTCTTTATAGTATGAGTGTAGATTACCTGCCTACTTTTAAAAATAACTTTTGTTGGAGCATAGCCATGCCTATTCGTTTACACATGGTCTATGGCTTCTTTTATGCTACAATATCAGAGTTGAGTAGTTGTAACAGGGACCACATGGACACACAGACAAAAATATTTACTACCAGGGCCTTTATAGAAAAAAGGTTGCTGAGCCCTTGGTTAGAAGAAATCCCACACTCATCTTTTAGGCCTTGATATTATGCATACCCTAAGTTACTTTCCCTTGGTCCTTGAAATGAAGGAAAGGAATTGTAACTTTCTTTTAATCCATGATGGTCAGTACCTGATATGGCAAGTTTTGAGTTAGAATAAGAAACATGTGTTGATGACTGTTCCTCATTCTCTCTGCCTTCTCTTGTCTTTTCTTCCCTTGAAACTTTCCAGTCTTTTTTCAGTAAATAAAGATTGATGACCAGACAAATAAAGGTTGTCAATAAAGGTGACAGAATCAATGTTCTATTCATTTCTGGGTGCAGAGGTGACAGCAATATTTGCTATGCTGGGGAATCAGGAAAGACTGCATAGTTGGGGCCCGTGGCAGATGAAAACCTGCTACTGTCTTGTGTGACCTTCATTCACACTTTAGTGTTCCAGTAAATGCCTTGAGCCCTACATTAAAAAAGAGATTGTGATTCAGTGTGTCCAGAATGGAGCTTGAGACAGTTTAATCAATCCTCAAGAGAAGTACAGCACCCCTACTTAAATGGCTAGGTGAGCACTGGTTCCCAACCAAAGCTGATCTTTGAAATCCCTTGGGGATTTGTAAGAAAAAAAAAAAATTAGTGCTGATGCCTAAATCTTATCGTTAGAGATTCTCATGAAGTTGGTCTGGGGTTCAGCCTGGTATCCAGATGTTTAAAGTTCCCTGGGTGATTGTAATATACTGCAGTGTTTGAGAGGAAATCTAGAGTTTGGAAGGTGAGAGCAGGATCAACAATGGCTGTTTTTGAAAGAGGTTATTGGTAAATAAAAGGCTAACGTTGATTCAAAGTTTGATTTGGTTATCTACTAAGTGATTTCTGTAAAATGTTCTACATTAAATAATTTGAGCTATCAGAGTAATCCATATAATTCAAAGCTGAAGGTATTTTAGAAATAAGTGATCTGATTTCATTACCCTTTTTTCTGGGAATTGTGCCTGGCCAAGCTGTGACCAGCTTCCTGTTTCTCATTGTATTAATAAATACGTCATCATCAGGCCACTGGGACCTCATCTACACTGAGAGCAAAATGTGCAAGACGATCCAACACTTAATGTTTTAGACTTGTCTTTTCCCATTTCCAAATTACATTCTTATTGTATTCAGCCAAATCAACATGAGGCCAAGTCCACAGATGTTTGAAAACTTCCAGATGATTCCTCGAGTTGTTCATTTTTCATCCTAATGTGAAGATGCCTACATTTATGGTCATTCTTGAGTACTTTAAAATTGTTACAATATTAGCTTCCATATCTTCAGATTAGGATAGAAGACAGATGGTTATTCACAAGACTAAGTCCTAGTCTATGTACCACTACCCCCAGCCTGGCCTCTCAGTGCATGGGTCTGTGCGGGCTACTCCCTTAGGCTCTGTACTGTCTTCAGAGCCTGGCATTCTATTTCTTCACAGGACTGTCCCCTCCCATCCCTTGATCATGCCATCAGCAATATAATACTACTTAAATTCTCTTCCTTGCAGCCCATTTCCTCTAGGTAGTTTGTCTGTTTCCCAGTCTATATCACAGCAAAATATGACTACATTTGAAGAGCTTGACCATTTCTTTCTGTGCAGCGTGACCTCCTAAAAACAATTATTCCAAGTAGCATAAAATAATTTAAAATGGTGGTTCTCAAGTGGGTATTTGACTTAGGAGCACCAGCATCACCAAGAAGCCAATGAAAAATGCAAATTCTTGGGCCCCCAACCCACACCAAATGATTCAGATTCTCCTGAGGTGAGTCCAGAAATCTGTGTTTTGCAAATCCTCCTTGTGACTTTGATAGGAGCTCAAGGTTGAGAGTTGCTGGAGAAGATTAACTGCAATGGTCTTGAAATTTCTGTGATCCTGCTATCACCAGGTATATTATATTAGCTATGAAATATGGAGCTACTACATATCAGTTTCATTAAACAACAATCAGTTCTTTCTCACTCATCCCTTGATCTCTGCTTCTGGAAACTGGCTGGTGAGTTCTGCTTCAGATGACTCCAGCTGTGTTCCATACATCTCATTCTGGGACTCAGACTGGAAGCATAGCAACTTCTTGGGCATATAATTCCCATGGCTGAAGTCAAGGCTCCCAGAGTACTGACCTTCTTAAGCTTACCCTTAGAACTAAGAGTATAGAAACTTCTGCCTTCATTCCATTGGCCCAAGCTGGTCACATGACCAAACCTGATGAAGTAGAGAAACATATTCCCACAGAGGTGATAGGACTGGGAGAGAGAATATGTGCTGAACAAAATTCTAGTATTCCCCACTGGGACAATGAACAAATAAATACACCTAATGCAGATCCTACCAGCTATTTGATGCAATTAAATTTGATTAGGCCAATAATGGCAATCAAATAAAAACTACAGATATTTCAAGAGAGCATCAGTCAGGCCACAGACAATTTTTGTCATTCTTTTCATATTCATGTGATAAACCCTAGCAGAAGAATTTCCGTCCACACTTCCTTTCTGGTTCTACTTCTAAAGAGCACATGCAATATGAATTTATAAAAAAAATCAAGGGAAATACCTGCTACAGCACTTTTCCCAATGGTTATTTCCACTTTGAAAAGCTGACCAAATATTTTTCTCCCCTAATGTGTTTTTTAAAGAAAACTCTCTTAAATTCCCATCATTGATTCTAACCACACGCAACTGGCAAAAAACAAAAAGAAAAATATCTTTCCAGAAGATACAGTAAAGTCTGCCACTACTAACAGAATTAATCATATATCCATCACAGAATCATTTCAGACTGGAGACAAACCCATCATACCCGAGACTGCAACTTAAGCAACTTAAAGTCCACTGTTGACAGAAGCCTTCACTTGCTTAGCTTTCCTTAGTTCAGTGCCTGGAACATTATGCCCGATAAATGTTTGTTGACCTGAAAATGTATGGAGTTTGCTTAAGATGCCCAGTAACTGGCAAATTCTAAGCTCAGTATTCTTCTGAAAGGGGATCAAAAGTAAACCCACTCCATAAAAATCACTGTCCACCCACCTGTCAGTCAACAGAGATGTAAGAATAAAGTTGAAATCTTCCATTTGAAAGAACAATGCAGTTTGTTTTGTGGGTTAAGGTGTAATTTTTAACAGACTGAGATTCTAGTACCTGTGGAAGGAACTACCTTCACAGCCTGAATGGATGACCCTGATTCACTTGCAGAAAAACTGTGTCAGAATAAAACAAAACTTAACAAAATCCGAAGCCTTGTAAAGAGTAAGGTGAGATTTATGGAAGAAAATTCCTGGTCTTGGGTTCTAGCTTTGGCCCTATTCTTACTGTTAAACATGGGAGAAGTTATGTGTCAGCCTCAGTTTCTTCATCTGTAGAGTCAAGATAATATACCTACTCCAATTACTCACAAGAGTGGCTCCAAAGTTCGCTTAGTGTTGTAAGTGAAATATCTCATTGAAATGTAGATTATTCTTATTGGGAATGATTCTGACTCCGGGGAGAATTGGGACTGGGATAGACGGTGTGTCCCTTTTTAACAGCAACATAACTTTGTTATGCAGTGCACAATCTCCACAGCACTGTGCTGGCCTGCCTCACTCCCGGGCCCTCGCCACGGAGCATCAGACAGTCCCACAGATTTCAAAGTCAAACTTTCAAGGATGGTACAAAAACACGAAGATTCGTCACCATAAGAAGTTCTTGATTAAGGCTGGCAAAAACTTTTTAAAAACTTCTTCAGAAACTACTAGAACAATCCTCCCAATCATTGAGATGATGAAAGCAGTGGAGTTGACATTTTTCTTATGATTTTGAAGTTTTTTTTTATACTTTTATAGGCGTTGTCATCATTGAGGGTTCTCTCTGAGAGTTAGCATGAGAAAAATGTCTTCCCTTTATTCCTCCTTGTTTACCTCCAACATTACCTTCCCATGAGGGGCAGAAAAGGGATGTCTGCTGTCCCTCAGTTCATTGCACGGTTGGAATGAGGCATCCCTTCTGAGGGTACTGAGGACCATGAGGAGGGGACACAGCAAAGCAGAGGCCCTCAAACAAAACAGCAAGGCAGTGACCCAATTGTCAGCTCCATTTTGCAGTTTTGGTGGTGGTCAGACCCTGAGATGATCCAAAATGTGTCACACCCTGGTGTAACCCTCTCCCTTTGTGTGGGTGGAAGGTGTGATTTGCCTTTAACCAATAGAACATGACACAGTTGACAGGATATTCCTGTGACTCCATTACTTAATAGTCCATCTTAGCCAAAAGGAGAGACTCTCTCCTTCTGACCCAGAAGGAGGAAGCAGCCATGCTGCACTTCCCACTTATAGAAAGAGCCACATGGCTGGGCACCACCTGGAACTTCCTAGATGTTACACTGGCTCCAGCTCACAGCTGGAAAGATGTTGGGGACCTCGGTCCTGGAAGTGCAAGGACACAAATTCTATGGACAGGCTGAGGAAGCTTGGGGGCAGAGTCATCCCAAGCCTGTCTCTCATGAGAGCGCAACAACCCGACTGATAACTTCACTGAAGCCTCGTGAGGCTCTCGGCAGAGGACTCAGCTAAACTGTGCCCAGACTTCTGACCTAAAGAAGTGGAGATCACCGCTGTGGACTGTTTGAAGCTCCCAAATGTATGGTAAGATTTATGAAGCAATGGGAAACCAATACACTACTGCGATAAATTATTATTATTTTATAACTAAACATCGGTTTAATTCTCCACTAGATTAGAATGTGGAGTGCATCCTATGCAGAGAGACAAACCCACTGTGGGCTTTCAATACTGAGAAGGGAAAAGAAGCTGGACTTTTCCACCCCACAGCTCTTTTGGTATGAATATCATGCACACTCTTTGGATGTCTCCTTCATAGTCCCTTGTCTTTGGGAGCCTGTGGTGAGAGACCCACCTATTCTGTGGGTAACAGGAATCGACCCAGACTCCTACAGGACTCTCCAGTTTGATTAATTACCACACTAAATTCTCCTCTAGCACACTTCTCAACTCTCATAGCATCCAAAGAGTCTCTAGTCTGAAAATATTCCCCTTTTTCCAGGTAAGTAGAATGACTACAGGTAGGACTTCTGAGCAATGGGGACTTTGAGCATTTTGGCCATTTCAGTTATTTTTCTAGAGATTCTACTGTACTCTGTTTGGGGTTAAGAGCTCACAGAAAATAGATATGCGTGTGTTTTTTTAAAAAAATAATCTTTAACATTAAATTGAACCTAAGTGCACACACACACACACACACACACACACACACTATAGTAGCTCTGACAGAAAATTATTGTTTTATTCTTAAATTCAAATTGGACTTTTACGTCATAGGTAGCAGCGTCTATTTCAATTCTCATGAGCTGTTCTTAGTCATACTTTTATTCTTGCTTAAAAATTCTAAACCAATAGTAAAATCAATTCTTTTTACTATACTGAGAATGGATTTAATTTTTATATATCTCAAATACCCTGTCTTTATTTTGTCTACTGTCATATGGCTGTGGGCTTCTTAAATAATTCAACTCTGATTACTATCAAATTATGTGAAGATTTTCTTCAAAATGTCGATTTAGGTCTTAATTACAAATAATTTGTTCTACTCCATGTATTGCTTAGTGTGGTATGTGACTCTGGAGAGGACATTTCAGCTCTAAAACTAAGCAAACTCATAAATGTTTCCAACATCTTCCCAGCATCAAGTCCCATTATAAATGCTCTATAAATGTTAGTTTTTTCCTCGTGAGAAGAAAATTGAACTTAAATGATTACAATTGTTCAGCTAAATACATTAAATGTTCTACAATATTTAACTCTTTTCAGAGACTACCCATACACAGAGAAACACACAAGCCCATGATGCAAATCCATATTACAAGAAAGATAGCCCAGAGTGGTGATACACACCTGTAATCCCAGCACTCTGGGATGCTGAGGCAGGAGGATTGCAAATTTGAACTCAGTCTGGGCAATTTAGCAACTTAATGAGACATCAAAGAAAAAAGAATTAAAAAGCACTGAGGATGTAGCTCAAGGTAATGATGCTGGATTCACTCCCTGGTACTATTTTTTTAAAAGACAGCATCACACTGAGTTTTCACTTGATTCTGGCCTTAAGGTCAGCACCAACTGTGACAAAGATCGCTGCTTTAACACCATATACATTAACTGTATGATAGCCCATGAAGTAAAGCTTTCACACAGCCTTGCTACTTAAAGTGTGGTCCATGGACTAGTATCATGGGAATCACTGGAAGCCTGCTAGAAATGCAGATTCTCAGGCTGTGCTCAGGACCTGCTGAATCAGAATCTGCATTTAAACAAAAGCCTTCCATATGCACAGTAACACTGGAGAATCTCTATGACATATTCTAAATCCAGGTAGATTAGACATCTGGCTTTTGCAGTCACAAGCTTTATATATATATATGATCTTGAAATCTGTGATTATGTTCATTAGAGATGAACTATCATTCTACAAACTAAATTTTTGAAAGGTTTTTTTTATGTCCCAGTTACAATCTTCCAAGGATACTGGTGTTCACAAGAAATAGCAGCCAGAATGGGGTCTACTAGGAGCCATGGTTCAGGCAGGAGACACTTCCACATCAAAATAAAGAGTAAGGTCAAGTGCAAAGAGTAAAGAAAGCCATTGCTCTTCAACTCCAAATGTTCTCTGCTTATGAGATGGTTCCCAGGGATTGGTAGTAGATGGTGTTCCAAAGTCCACTTTTTATGATTTAGGTGTTACGAAAAATTAGGAGCAGGGCCACGATTATGTACAATGTTAACATTAAGGGAGGATGGGTAAATGGTACACAGGAATTCTTTCTACTATTCTGGCCATTACATAAACTTAAAAATGTTCCAAAATAAAAGGCTTATTTTAAAAACACAGTATTTGGCTTAGTTTCCAAAATGAGAACAAAACTTTAAAAATATTATTTAGAGGACTAAATATATAAAAAGCAAGAAAATGGGGCATTGGAAAAATGGAGCTCATGTATTTGCCATAGTTTTTCACTCTATCTTACCAACATGTATCTATTTGCTTAGCAATCCCAATGGGACAGAACAGTGTCAAAAACAAATAATAAGGAATCATAATTGTGGTACCAGAAATTTGATAAATATATGTTGGAGTATGAAATTAGGAGAGAATTTCCCTTAAGCAGTTTGAATCACCTCTCCTTCCATATATTTACGAAAATATTTAACAGGAAAAGACAGTGAAAAAACACCATATAGTTCAAAGGAGCTATATCCATCATCCTTGCATGAAATGCTCAGATTTTAATTTATTGGTCAAGATTCTAACTGGCAAACAATGGAAGGCAGTTTCTGGCAAGTTCAAGCAGGAAAGCAATTTATAGAAAGATACTCAGTAGCTTCAGAATCATTGGAAGGGTTGGAGGAATAATTCCAAGGTGTGGCTTCCAGGAAAAATGCCAAATTCATGCTGCCAATTAGCTTAATTTGGGGAAAGATATCGCTGCTGCTTTACTGCTTCCACTACCAAACCCTAGTGCCAGCACCTCAGCTTGACAGTAAATGATACAGCTTCTAGCCCCCGATTCTTCTGGATCAGTCACTACCTCACCCTGTGAGGCAGTCAGCTGGATTGCTACTCCTGCCAGCAAGATGAATGCTCACTGTGATCTACTTCTTCCTGTGGTATCGTGGGTATGTATTACATTGTAAGTGGCAAAACCTTAGTAACCCCAAGAGAGCTGGGAATTTGAGCTCTGATTTCCAAATAGCAGATAAAGTTTAGAGTGACCAACTCATCTTAATTTGTCCAGCAATTTCCTGGCCTTAGTAACTAAAGTCCCACATCTAAGGAATGTGTTGTCCCAAGCAAACAAGTACAAGTACAACTGGTCACTCTACTGTGGACTCATATAATCTATGAATGTCCCAAGTACAGAAAAGCTCTTAAAAATGTGATCAATGGCTCTCTCTCTCTCTCTCTCTCTCTCTCTCTCTCTCTCTCTCTCTCTCTCTCTTTTCTATCTCACTACTTTTGCTAACTTCTACCATATGCCACCCTGTCTTGGAGCCAGCTGATAATGAACTCAAACCTCCACAAACTGTGAGCTAAATAAACCTTTTTTTCCTTTAAAAAATGTGAAGGATGGCCACAACTATGATGCACATCCCCTACAATAATTAATGCGTATTAATGAAAATATGAAAACAAAGCAATTACACCAATACTCAAATTGGTCTCTCGGCCAACTGACCCATGTTATCTTATGAACTGACCCATCTCCCTTTCTACTCTTCATCCTTTCACAACTCATCTGTCATAGTTTCTTCCTGCTCACATATAATTTTTTATATGAGGTCTCAGCACTTTTTCTGGTCACTTTGCATTTCTTTTGTAAGATACATTTGTATCTGACAATTGCTAAATTGGATTTAAACTATAAATTGGAAATATCTTCCCCTGTCCCCAGCCCATTATTTTACACACACACACACACACACACACACACACACACACACACACACACACACAACTAGTTTTCAGTTTGTTTGGCATCAAGTTTCCTTCATTATTCTGATTTGCCCCCTTCCATCTCTTCCCATCTAGAGGTAACAGAAGCTGCCTCAGCATGCACAGACAATCTACAGAATGGGCAACAAAATTTGCCATCTCCCCCTTGGATAGATGATTAATACCTAGTACATGTAAAGAACCAAAAGAATTAGGCCTTTCAAAATAAAAGACCTGATAAAAAATGTACATTTGAAATGAATAGACACTTCTCAGAAGAAGAAATACAAATGGCTAATAAGTACATGAAAAAATGTTTGCATCTTTCACCATTAGAGAAATGCAAACTAAAATAATGCTGAGAGTCCATCTTACCTCAGAAAGAATGGCCATCACCAAGGACTCAAAAACAAGTGATGGAAAGGCTGTAGGGAGAAAGGAACTTCTACATTGTTGGTGGGAATGAAAACTAGTACAACTATTATGGTAACGAGTATGGAGATTCCTCAAAAAATTAAAAGTAGAAAATCCATTGGTCCCAGCTGTACACCTTCTGGAAGTCTTCCTCAAAAGAGTTAGACACATCTTATTACAGTAACACATGCACAATCCTGTTTATAGCAGCACAATTCCCAATAGCTAAATTTTGGAAGTGGTACACATAACTATCAACAGATGAATGGATAAAGAAAAATATATATATATATGTCCATGATGAATGTGTTCATTTTGTGACATAAACATGTACTAATAAAAAGTTGTCTCTCCAACACTCATTACATTTGCATTCCACCATAGTTTTCTGTCACATAGATCCTAAAAACCTGAAAACTTTTTTGGATTCCTTTGAAACCAGGGATTTGCAGGAATCTAAGATTCTGCTAAACAGATCAACTGGTCCAGGATTTGAAAGTAGCGAGGGTGATGGCCCACACCTGTAATCCCAGAAGTTGGGAGGCTGAGGCAGGAGGATTGCCTCAAGCTTGAGGACAGCATAAACTATACGATGAGACCTTGTCTCAAAAAAGCAAACATAAATAAATAAATAAATAATAAAAAGATTTGAAAGATAGCAGAAAATAATATAATTTTGTTGACGTGTTCAGGCAGCTATAATTGTCTGATAGAATTAGAAATTTGCTCCATTTGATGCTTAGCAACATAGGTGTTGACTGAACAGGCTACGGTGGGTGGATAGGAGGTTCTGCCAGAATGCCATTGGATCAAATGTCCCTGTCTCCTTCTACTGTACCTGATGATGTAGCTAAAGCATCCGTGGTCCTCTAGATTCTGTAAGCTGCATAGGATATCTACTTTCTGTTGATAACACAAGACCAGACATCGAGTAGGTTTGAACAACAAGAAGTATATTTTGGTTGGCTATTCCAGAAGTCAGAGGTTGAAGGTCCACATCTGATGATGGCCTTGATGGCACAACCCTGAGGAAGAGCAAGGTATCACATGGCAAGAGATAGGGAGCATGTCTGTACCTATGTGTGTCTTCTGGTCTCTGTCCCTCTTTTTATAATTCCAAGATTCATTCAGGGCGCCTCTACCCTAATGACTTTATCTAATTTTAGTCACCTCCCAAGGGCCCTACCTCTAACATCACATTCAATACACTAAGTTTCCACCCCCTTAATATCTCATGAAGGGAATTAAATGTACAAACTCTTGGGAGACACATTTAAACCATAGCCAAACCATGCACACCATTAACTTACGAGTTTATAGAAACCAGTTATGTGCATGTCTTTCTAATTCCCATTCAAGGACCTAATGTTGGTAACTTGCAATCGGCCCCAAGGGAAAATGGAAAGTGCTACAAAGCAGGATTTGTTGCTTGATTGTTAGACATTTACACGCTGCAGCCCCTGTTACCCTTCTGCATCATCGCCACCGCTCTTGCCCTTGTTCATTCTGCTTCAGCCACACTGTCTCCTTGCTGTTCCTTGAACACTCTAGAGACGCACAGGCTCCAGACCTAGACACTGGCTATTCCCTCTGCCTGAGCTCTCTGTCCAAATATCTTTCTTAAATTTAAAAAAAATGTTTACTAATACATGTTTTCAGTACCTAGTGATAACATTCCTCATGCGGAGCTGGAACACGTACGTAACACGTCTTAATTCATGGCTGGCTCCATCAGTCCTTCGGGTCTCTCTTCAGTGTACCTTCCCACTGAATTCAACTCTGTCCATTTTTCTCTGAAATTACAGCCCATTTCCCCATACTCGCACTAACCTATCCTGGCTTCATTTTTCTCCTTACCTCTTAGTACCACCTGGTGCACTCTGTGTTTATACTTCATTTATCTTCTTCATTACTTCTTTCCACCTAAATGCAAAGTCCTTGAGAGCAGTATTTTCTTCTGTTTTGTTCACTGTTCTACTCTTGCCTTCTGAATAATGAAAGCATATAATAAAAACACAATAAAATAGCCATTGAATGGGTGCCTAAAGAGGTCAAGTTGCTCTGGATTAAGACAAAAATATAAAACTATCCCAATAACAATGCCAGTGTTTTTCGTGGAAGAGCTAAAGCTGGTACAAGAAACTGAGCAAAAAAAAAAAAGTTCCTTTAAAGAACTAGAATAATGAAGGTGAACTAATCTTAAGATATATTAAAACACATTGTAAAATCACAGCACTTTAAACAGGATAGGATATAGAAATACCAAAAGATTATTGAGTCAGAATAGAAAGTCTAGACCCAGGTACATACAGAATTTCAGTATCTGACACAATCTCAAATCAATGATAAAAAGATGGATTAGTCAATAAATTGAACAAGGTATAACAGGTTCAAAATGAGGGAAAATAAAAATACAAAAGTTTTCATAACTATTCTATAATACAAAGAGAGGGAGAGAGAGAGAGAGAGAGAGCAGGGGATAGAAGAGAATCAGGAAAAAAGTAGTATTGTGTTTTTCAACAGATGGTGTTACCATCATATGGGGGACCCTAGAGGATGCCGTATATCTCAGAAAACCTACTATACTGAGAGCCCTTAGAGAAGAATTGAAAATGCATGTGCAGCAATCTCAATGACCAAGGTTCCTCAAGCAGCAGTTCACTGTACCGATAGATGTCTGGACGCTCATGGCCACTGCTTTGAGTGCCTCTTGTTGTTGCAGAGGCCAAAGGTAACTTGGATTAATCTCATGATGTCTCAACAAATTTGGTATTAAAATATTATTTGTACAAGTTTTTTCTTTTCATGAGCTGTGTATACTTTTGTGGTGAACTGTGTTTATGGGCATGTGTATTTCTATTGGTTTGTTTGTTTGTTTTTGAGACAGGGTCTCATTGTGCAGCCCAAGCTGGCCTTAAACCTGCGGTGATCCTCCCCAGTTCTGGAATTACAGGTGTATGCCATCACACCTGGTTTGGTGTTTTTACTGTTGTTTTGTATTGTTTTGTTTTTATTTTTTTCAGACAGGGTCTCACCATGCAGTTCAGGCTGCCTTGAACTCAGTATGTAGCATGAGAAGAAACCATAGAGCAGTTTTGAAGTCTCAGAACATCAAAAGCTTTTAAAATATGAAAGAAACTCAAATTATTTTGTCAAGAGTATGTAAGCTCAGAATTATTGCATATCTCTTATTAATTAATCTTTCTGTCTTTATGTATATACCCTATATATGTAACCATACCTTTTCCAATAATATCCACTTTTCAGATATTAATATCAGATATTTACATAACTCACTTTCCTTTGAGTTGTCACTTGCCTTGAATAGTATTCTCCATTCTTTCTATTTTCTTGTTTTAGATGGTTCTCTTGCTTTATCATCTATGTTTATTCTGGTCTTTTAACTTATGCTTACCTATTTGTTTCTCTGTGTTTCCATTTTTGCTATCTTTTGAATTAGTAGATTTGTGGGTATTCTGAGGTTTATTTAAGTTGTTTAATAGCTTTTGCATTTCACTTTCCCTTCTACTGGCTTAAAATCTAAAGCCTTAAAAGTTTACTATGAATATTCAACATAGTACAAAATTAATCAATATACTAACTCTTTTTCCAAAAGTTTTAAAGACCATAACATAATTTAATTGCTCCATCTTACATGACACAATACTTGTTTCCTGATATATTTCAGATAATTATTAAAGATAATGCTCATTTATATTTGTGTGTGTTTTATTAATGTATACAACTAACTTTTGTTCTTGGATCTCAAAGATTTCTGCTGAATTTATTTTCCTTCATCCCAAAATAAATCCTTGAAAATTTCTATCATTCTCTATTGATATAGAAATATAGTTTTGCTAAAACACAATCCTAGGTTAAGGGGTGTTTTCTGCCAACACTTAAGATAATTCCTATCATCCAGGGCTTATTCCACTAAGGATGATAGTGTCTTTTCTCAATGACTATAGTTTTATAACTACTGTATGTCAAGGTGTGAACTTTTTTTTCTTTTTTACCATTCTTAGTATACACTGTGTTTCCTTTATTTGTGAGGTTATGATCTCCATCAGTTCTGGATAATCTGAGCCATTACCTTTTCAAATTTATCATCTGCTCTATTCTTTCTATGCTCTCCTTATGGAACTCCAGTTAGATCTATATTTTATTTCATCTCTCATGTCTCTTACCTCTTATGTTTTGCAGCTCTCTGTCACTCACTGCTTCATTCTGGGTAACTTTTTCAGATATTTATTCAATTTTACTATTTTTTTTACATACACTTAACCTGTTGTTTAAAACATCCTAGAGTTTAATTATTTTATTGTAAAATAAAGTATGTATACAGAAAAGTGCATAAAATACAGCATTTAGCAAACTACCCATAAATCAAATATCTGAGTAACTCCACTTAGGTGAAGAATTAAGACTCTGTAAGTACTCACAAAATCTCCACATAACACTGAACAATCACATTCCTGCTTCTTCCCTGTTGCAGGAACTGCTTCCCTGATATATCTGGCAAATTTTCATTGCTTTTCTTTATAATTTTATTACCTATGTATGTGTAAAGAGTTTTAAATTTCATTTATAATTCCATTTCTACAAGTTCAACTCAGTTCTTTTAAAAATCTACCTGGATATTTTTTCTTGTCTCTTTCTCCTTGTTCATTGTTACTCCATTTGTAAATGCTTTATAGAAATACAGTCATTTCATAGTCTTCATCTGTTAATCCTAATATCTTAAGTGCTGAGAGTCAACATCTCCAATTCAGTGATTTGCTGACCTACTCATAGTGGCTTGTTTACTCATGTATTTCCCAGTTTTTTAGTGGTGAGCTCATATTTATTGTTTTTTTTCCTCTAGTCAAGATTTATGTTAATTTCTGATGGACTCTAGGAGCTACTAAGCTGGAACTACTTTAATTTATCCACATTCAGCACAAGTATAAATTTGACCATCAGAATCTAAGTGATCTTAAGTTTGTGATTGTGAATTAACAAGGAAAACATTGTTATAGTCACCACTGTACATGTTTTTATTATCACTGGTGTCATTTTTTGCCCAGGGCCAGCATCCTCAGTTTCCCAAAGCCCAGCACTTCCTCTCCAATTTTTCTCTCTCTACCCAGACTTGACTGACAATATAGTGGCATTCGTGGCCAAGAGAAAAAGGAAACTGTTACCTTTCTGCCCACTTCCGCAGTCTGGCCACGCCTATTGTTTCCATTGTTATTATTATCAACATTTTGCATTTTTAATTTTCCTTCCCTTTGTTGGAGGCTCTTCATTGCATGACAAAATCTGTCATAAATTTTCTAGACCCTAAATATGTTATATTAATAGGACTTTTTAGAGCTTCTAGGTCTTTAGGAAGAAAGTTTTCCATATCAAAAACCAAAGAATGCTTTTTGATAAATAAAAAAAAATCAGAAGTGCAAATTAAATGCACACTGAGATACCATTTCTCAAATATTAATTGTTCAGATGTAAAAATAAATTTGATAACCAACCGCAGATGAGAGTTTGGGGAAATAAATATTCCCGTACGTTCCTGGTGGGAGTATAAATTGGTACCATTTTTACGGCATGCAATCTAGCCATTTTGTCATAATTATAAATGCACATACCTTTTGACCCAGCAATTCTACTTTTGGGAATTAATTCTACACATGCCAGCACATGTGAAGATTATTCATTGAAACATTACTTGCAATAACCAAATATTTGAAATAACTTATATGCCCATTAGGTGAGAACTATTTAAATAGCTTACAGTACATCCATACCATAGGATATTATGCATTGTTTTTACAAATGAAAAACTTTTAATATACTTGTATAGTACAATATCTAAGACTTATATCCAGTGGAAAACATAAGGTGTATAAATGTGTGCATATTATTCTGGTTTTTAAAAATATATATGTTGTATATTTATGTGCATAGTTCTACATATTTTTGGAATGATACATAAAACATCTGTCAACATTGGCTGCCGTCAATATGGGTGCCTGGGGGGATATGGGGGTCTGGAAAAGGAGAGTGAGAGAGAAACTTATCACAGCAAACCCTTTTGTACTTTTTGAAGTGTAGACTGTGTGACTATATTGTCTATTTTTTGAAGGATTTGTCAACTTGTGGTTAGCCTTACCGGGAAGTGTTGAAGAGGGTGGGCCAAAGACAAACTTTGCTTTCTTCTCAGTTTTGCCTGAGGCTGTTCTCACTCCAAGAAGAGAGGCAGTGTGGAGAAATCTGGAAGCCAGGTTGCCCAAAACAGACTGGGCGAGTTAGTGCTGATTTATTGGCCATGTGATCTGCCTCCTGACCTGGTCAGGTAACTAATAATGAATCTACCAGCTCTTTGTTTTATTGCTTTTCACCCAGAAATTTGGAATGTCACAGATGGTTGTGTTTTGATAGGAATTTAGTGCACACTCAAAACATACAAAATTCCAGAATCAAAGTCCTTAAAAGCAGCAATTCTCTCTTTCTCTTGGGCCCTGTGTTTTATGTTTGGTGCTACTGACCGACAGCTTCAACTGGAAACACACTACCAGATAATAGCCCCAGACATCCTGCTGAATAAACTTCATTCCCTAAGCAGTTGAGAGCGGAAAGGGAATAGCTAGGTTTTAAGTGGATCCAATCGCACAGCTTGGACAACTTCAGAATTCAAAAATAAACTAGAAAACTCAAAATTGAAGCTATGAAGTTCAAAATTCAAACTGAAATTCCATTGCAAAAGAATTCCACATCTCAATTGCATATTTTGTTTCCAAAATTGGCAAAAATAGGAATGCTCCAAAAAGCTTAATTCTTTGTATGTGTGTGTGTGTTTTCACTTTTTTCCATTTTTGTATAAAATGTTTCAGGCAAACAGAAAAGAATGGAGTGCATTTTTAAAAATATCTATGCACCCACAAAACACTGTCAGATCTCAACCTTTTGTCATATTTGTTCCAGGTAATTGATCTAAAAACCTAAAGAATTTTGGATGCACTTCAAGGACCCTGTGTCACTCCTCCCTTATCTTGTCTGCCTCCCACCCTCCTGAGAGGTAACCACCTTGCATGGCATCATTCCCATGCATGCCTCATGCTTTTACAGCATGTGTAGGCACTCATAAAAATGTATAATACTATTTTGCATGTTTTAAACATTATATACATGTTATTCTGGGTCCGTCATTCAATGCCTTCCTTTTTGCATTTAACATTTTCTATTAAAGGACATATGGTTTTTTTCTGGGTTTTCCCCATTTCGAAAAATACTGCAATAAAATTTGGTACTTGCCTCTGAGTGCACATGTGAGTCACGTTCCATACGCCAGTAGAGAAGTGAATGTTGCTTCCAGTAAATAAATTACTCTCAGTGTGGTCCTACCACTTTGCCTTCTGTGAAATAGCCCTGAAGTTTTGTAGGTGTGCCTCCTAGCTTCAGAGAGCAGTGGGTAAAAATTCACTTTGGACACAGATACTGATTTGGTAAATGAATCTGCCACGGAAGCTGTGAGTACCTCTCACCCTTACCGACTTAGTTCATCTAACCAACCAGCCAGCTCACAGCTGCAGCACCTGAGAACATTCTCCAGTCTCTGGTTTTTGCTTGAGTACGTTCTCTGGTAGCCAGAGGTGCTATTGCTACAGGGCAGCGACAGAAAGTGGGACCATCATTTGGAGCCAGTGACTGATGGGAGTTGGAATATCAATACCTCAGCTCCCTCACTCCTCAGGTGAGATAACTATGGAACACACGTTTTGTCCAGATTTTTCCAAATGTTCAGTATGATTAAACCTCAGTTTATCACAGTGACAATCTGCTTGATATCAAACGTTATGCAACATTTCTCTGCCTTTCCTTCTCAGTCTAACTGTCCTTCTCCTCTACCAGTGTCCAAGACCTCCTCCCAAAAACCTACTGGCACTGAAACCCTTTTCTCAGAGTTTGTTTCTGGCATAACCCAACTGAACTCCAACTGCTTTCTACATGTAGGTACTCAGATGCTGACAGTGGTCATCATGATTGAGATTCTTGTCACCTGTTGTACAACTGACCTTTAACATCTCCACAGAAAAAAGAAAGAAAAGAAACAAAGTTTGCATACTACTTACTCTCAGATAGGACACAATAAACACTTTGCTGCTTGGTTCCTGGAGAAGATTAGGCAAAAATCCAATAAAGTACTAATGTCTACTGGACCAGATGATTTTCACTTTGAAAGCCACACTTTAGCTTTTGAAAATCTCCAAGCATGAAAGGGTAGTGACTTATATTTAAAAATTATCTCATTTGGCTGAGTTTGGGAAAAAAATGGGACTTTTTAAAGCCCAGGTTTTGACATAGCTGTTAGCAGCATTTTTCATTTTGTGTTGTTCCATTTTACTACTTCCTAAAATTTCACAAATAGCAGCTCTATGCATGAACATTCAACAACACTTTTATAAAGCCTTCAAAGACCCTACCTTGACTTCTTTTCTAGAACATTGAAACTGATGATTTTCTAAACTGTTATTTTCAGCAAAGATATAATAAAAGGAGAATTTGGGGCAAAGGGGTCCAAAGAGATGACATATAGAGAGCTTTTTGCTTTTTTGTTATCTACAAATTTAGTCTATGTCATACCAGCTGGTATAAGGCCAAGGGTATATTTTGCCACCCTGGGTAGCTTGACAGGACCCAAGCAGAGGAGCAGACAAAAACAACCCTTTTCCGACCACATGGAAACCCCTTTGGGCAGGAGATGGATCTTGTGCTTCACTGCAGGGCTGGATTAACTGACTTGTGAAGGCCTGTCTTCAAATTCAAGAGCCTTTCATGGTTAATATTGCTTCTTTGTGTTTATTGAGACACATGCTATATTCACTGGGTTTATAAAGGTCATATTTTAAAACTTACTTTCAATGGTAGAATGTGAGCTGTATACCTGGCTGTGTACCTTGCTTTCTAGACCTGGCTCAGAATCACTGCTCTGTCGCTATTGTGTAATCTGTGATAGGAAAATTACCTAATCTTGCTTAGCTCAGCAACCTCATCTGTAAAATAGAGATGATGGCAGTACTTATGTTACTGAGTTGTTGAGATAGTAGACAATGTTCTCCTAGAATTCAATATCTTATCTCAGGGGCCAGGAGTTTGTTCTAACATGCAGGTTTTTAAAAAGGCAAAGCTGAGTTTTGACATATTTTTTTCTTATGACCTAATTAACTCAGGGAAAAAATTGCAGAATATACAAGAGAACAAAAGAAAAAGAAATGAAGACAGGCATGGTGCCACATGGCTATAGTCCCAGCACTCTGGAAGTCGAGGTAAGAGGATCACCACTTGTTTGGGGCCAGCCTGAGCTATATAGTGAAATCCTGTCTCAAAAAGAAACATATATGCATACATGCATGCGTGCATGAGAGAAAGATAGAAAGAAATTTAATATTCTCCATCTCTAGAGAAGCTAATGGTTCATCTGTGCATGTGTTATAGCCTTTGATTTTTACACAAAAAATTATTGAGTGTACTATTTTGCAAGCTACATCTTCACTAAAAGTATCACAAAAAGTACAGAAGTACAGATGGCCAATAAATACATGAGGAAATGTCCCACATTACTGGTTATTAGAGAAATACAAACTCAAACAACACTGAGATTCCATCTTACAGAGAAAGAATGGCCATCATCAAGAAATCAAATAATAATGCTGGTGAGGCTGTGGGCAAAAATAAACCCTTCTGCATTCTTGGTGGAAGTATAAACTAGTACATTCACTATGGAAATCAATATGGAAATTCCTCAAAAAAACTAAAACTAGACATTTCACTGAAACCAGCTATTCTGGTTCTAGGTATCTTCCTGAAAGAATTAAGACATCATATTATAGTGATACATGCACACCCATGCTTATAGCAGCACAACTCATAACAAGTAGATCTTACAAGCAGCCTATATGTTCCATCAACAGATGAATGGATAAAGAAAATGTGGTATTTATACACAATGGAATACTACTCTGCTATAATGAAAGATAAATTTGAGTCATTTGTAGAAACAAGGATGCAACATTTGAGACCATAATGTTAAGTGCACTAAAGCAGGCACACAAGCTTAAAGGTCACATGGTTTCTCTTATATGAGAAACAGAAAGTATAAATTAAAAGCAAAATAAAAGATAGGAAGTAGGGAGATAAGACTGGGGATTTAGCTCAGTGGGGCAGCACCTGTCTAGCATGCATGAGGTCCTGAATTTGATTCCTTGTAGCCCCTGCGAAAAGTGGAAGTAGGGAGATAGATCTTTCTCAAATGGGAAGGGGATCAAGAGATGGAGGGAGCAAGGAGGGAGAGGGGGGAAGGGAAAGGGAATGAAAACAGAACTGAGATGTGTTATGTAATGTACCAACTCTACATGAGGAATGTAAACACGGTGTACTCCAAACATCTACTAATAAAATGGAGAAAAAAATAAAAAAGTGTCCTACATCATTAAGTAATCTTCAAAGACATGTCTGTTCAATTTTATGACTTGGTATTTCATCTAACAAAAGTCTACAATTTGTCTATCTAATGCCACCAGTTTTCTAGGTCATTAGGTTGCCTCTTCTAAATTGCCAATGCTTCAGTGATAACTTTCGATAATATACCTTTGTGGAATGTATGTTTCTGTTCCCTTTGCTTGAATGCTGGGATGAGCAATCATTGATTCAAATGATGAAAAAGCTTTTAAAGCTTCTAATACGTCTGCTGAATTGTCCTCCCTAGAGGCTGTTCCAGTTTGTATGCTGATTCATGGTGCAAAGAGCTGTTTCCTGTCACAAAATACTTTAGAGTTACAGCAGGTACTATGAAAAAGCAAAGCCTCCAGGCCTGTTCACACACACCAGCTTGTATTAGTTTGGTTTAAAGGCGTGCTTCAACACAATTAGAAATTCTAGCACGTCTTAGTCCTCTGGAGACCAATGGACAAAATGAAAATGCTGTGTCCATAAGTACCAAATATGTTCCTGCAAATATTCATGTTGCTTAAAATCTGTGACAATTGCTAGATTCTGGACGGCAGAGACCCTTTGGATTTATCTTTTCATCTTTAAAACTTGATTCCCACCTGGTACGTTTTCTGTCCTGTAAAGTAATCCCTTTTCTAATCCCACAGATCCCCAGTATGGTTAGAAGATAGGATCTGAGGTGCTGAATTCATTCCTGTTAAGGGATTAATAAAGGATAATGGACTTTCCTTCATCTACCATTTAACAAGTTACTATCACTTGTCAAGAACTCTGTTAAGGATAAAGGTAGAAAAGGATGCAAAGTCCAGAAGTTGTCAAAAAGAAGGTAAATTTTAAGTTGCATTAAAATGAATATTACACATACTGTACTCAAAAATTATCATATTACAGTACAGAGGAAGTAATACAAATGGCAAAAAAGGATAATCCCAAAAGTTGGGTATTTCTTAAAGTGGTGCTATGTTGGTCAGCTACCCTAAGCTGCCTGTGTTCAGAGAACTCAGAACTCCTGTCCTGTTGAAGCCCTACAGGAGAGCAAGAACTCACACCCTGTCTACACCCGGCATCACCTGCTTCCCCATGCCTTCTTTCAGGAACTCCAGAAACACTGCTCTCTGACACTCACGCTGGCTCCTGCTTTAGTAGCACCAATGGCACCCTGGCAGTTCCCCAAGCAGCAGAACCCATGTGCTGTCCTTCATGGTGACTGTCTCCCTGACGGCTGGCGCTCCCGCTTTACTACTGTCCAGCTCATCACAGCTCCCTGGGGTTATTATCCCCTAGCCATCTTCCCTTCAGAGACTAATCAGAGCCCTGTGACAATCTCACACTTCTATGTCCTTCGTGGGACAGCGACAATAACTCTGCTTCTTTATGTCCACCCATCTCCCCATCTTTCACCCTTTTATTCTCCCAGATTTTCATTTTCTTTCTGCTTACCTAGGTGGAGCCACATTTTTCTCTTTTTCTACCCCATAAAATACCTGCAGAAACATGTAGAATGCAGCTATGACTCACTGGGTTTGGGAAAGATTCAAATGGAGGTTTAATTGCTGCATATGGAAATCTTATCGGGGTTTTAAATATAAAAGTGTCACAGATACGTTTTCCTATCGAATGCCCTTACTTTTCAGCTACAGTGCATCGGCTTGAAGATTGTTCCATTGATTCTGAGGCTGCACTTCATTGTGACCATTTTCAGCACAAGAGAAACTGAAAATCATGAGCCAGGTACTATTGATAGTGTTCTCTAATTATCCGCCCAGATGATGGAACTGACTGCTTTAATTTCCACAGAGGACAGGGCAATGCAAGGCCCATAATTCCATGATTACTTAGTCTCCTGTAAATCACAAAATGGTTCTCCATGCCGCTCTTCCTGTGCTTCTCCCTTTCTGATAGCATGTACACTTGTATTTCCTGCTAAATAAGTTGATTGCACATTGTTTTCAGATCAATTACCAAATTCAAGCATGCAAAATTGGTCAAAAAAAAAAAGAAAATTTTAAGCATTGACTGTTCCTCTCAATAAACTACAGACATCAGCAATACATATATTCCATCTATCCTTACATATGCATATACATTTTGTTTTTCATTTAAGAAGAAACAACAAAAAACTACATAAAACAGGACAGAGAGCAATAAAATGATACAGAATTTCAAAACACTGTGATAGGATATTAACAACGGTTGTTATACTACACAGTGTCATCTTTAAAATGGTTGCACAGATAACCAGACATAGGCATGCAAGATTGATCAAACAATTACACATTAACCATTCCTTTCAATAAACCAAGAGATAGTAGTACAATTATCCTAGCTATTCTGTGTGTCTATATAAATAATGTGCAGTATAAGAACTATTATTGAACTCCTACCATTTTGCCTGGTGAAGGTCTGCATCATTTCCAATGTTTTTTAAAATTGTTTTTATTGTTTTTTTACTTGTTACTGTCTTTGATTGTTTGATCAATCTTCCATTCTTGTGTCTAATGCACTGAGCAACTTCTTGAAGGTAACAGTATGTAATTTAGCAACCACTGTAAATTTCTATCATTCTGTCTTAAAAAAAAAGTTGACTGAAGTTAGTTGATTTGCTCATACTGATGAGATTGATAAAATAAAATAACTGTAAATATTTTGATAGTCTACCAGCACAAAAATCATATGGCTTATACCAAGATTTATCAAGCTGGGCACTGCTGACATTGTGAGCTAGACCATTATTTGTTGTGGGAGTTATCTTGTACATTATAAGATGTTCAACAGCATCCTTGACATTTGCCTACTAGGTACCACCAGCACCTCCTACACAGCTGGGACAATAAAATATGTCTTTAGACTCCAAATGTCCCTGAAGAACAAAATCATTGCAAGTTAGGATTTATTGGTCTACACTATGTAGAGCATCAACATTTCAAAACAGATATAAACTTAAGTAAAGCAGCATTTTGTTTACTCTGTAAGAGCCATCAAGTACCAATTATCTTCACTGCAAAAATCAATAAGATTCATAAGACCAACATATCATTATAAATACAAGTATAAATACAAGTTTATTTGTAAATATAATTCTAAATATATTTGTGGTCACGTCAGTAAAATAGGACTTTGAGAGCTAAGTGATTATTTGAGAATGATTGGCCTCATCACTAAATGGAAAAAACAAATTAGAAATACTGCATAGAGATAGACAGCACCCTTTGCCTGAATCTTTGAGTCCATGGAACTTATGTAGTCCTAGAGAAAAGAGGAATTATTGATCAATTCATTTGACCAGTGTGGGCTACATGAGTTGGCTACATTGGTCAGGATGTTAGCACCAGGAAAAGACCTTCAAGAGAATCAGATTAATGTTGGTGTTTGAGCCTCCCTCAGAGTCCTGTCTTAAAATGGGGGCATATGACAGACATGGAGATAGTGGTGAGAAAGCCACCACAGTGGTTCAGATAAGCCATGGAAGTGCCTTGCATTAGAGCTCTCTCAGTATGTGGCACTTCCTAGAGGGAGTAGCTAAAGAATCAGAACACATGTGTGAGCAAAACCTCAAGAATTCTTAGCTATGGAGTCATTTGGGTTGAAACATTACATCTCTATGGATGTTAGTTTGGGGCTTTAGCAGCACAAGGGGCCAGAGTCAAAATTGTCTAAGGGCCTTTCTAATCCTCTTTGCTACCCTCCTTCAAGTTCCCCCACAAAGCTGCAGGTCCAAACAGGAACTAGCACATGTGATTCAAGGAATAGTCACTATTTCTCACACCTACTGTCTTATAGTGGAAAGAGAAGAAAACTGAATGGGTCCTGAGTCACTCCAGATATGTGCAGTCAGCTGGAGAACCCCCATAGAGTGCCTCTTTGTGTGCTTTGAAACCATAGCATGAGGCCAGTGTTTCTGAGGGTGATGAAGTGGTAAAAGAAGGTATTGATGCTCTTTAATCACAAAATCCAAAGTACATGGGGCAAGCACACTCCAGGACATGCTGACAGCTCATTTACACCAGAACCCAACAATCATTACAAAGAGGAAATAACAGCAAAGGAACCAACAGCATAGCCCACCATCAATTCTTCAGAGTGCCTGGAGTCACTGAACAGCTCATTTTTACCAGAACTCAATAAATCACTTTCAAACTGCAATTAGCTGGCAGCAGAGAATGGGCAACCACCTCTTCCTGGAGACCCTACTGGAACGACTAAGCAGCTCCTTGGCTCCCAGCCACACAGCAAACCAAGCACATGTGATGTGTAGATGGTGGAAAATCCAAATCTATGCAATGTTCATATGCAACAAACTAACCCTCAGTACTATGTAGGACCATGATTTGGGATTTATTTTTTTCAATGAGCACCTACTAAGTACAAAGGCACAGTTGATTCCAGTTAGGTGTAGGACAAAGCGTACATCAAAATTCTTGGAGCTTGTGCTCAAGGGGAAAGTGATGTATGGCTGCAGGCTACTTGTAGTAACAAGTGAAAGAAAAAGCACCTCAGGATAGCTTAAACACTGAAGGACATTCATCAACTCATGTCGCTCTAAACTCAAGAAACCCACATGTTTCTGAGTGGCACAATCATGGCATCCAATTTCTTTTAACTCCTTCCTTCTGGTTTCAAAAGAGTCACTTTATTCTAAAAGCTCATGCTCAGCATGGTGGGAAAACGACTATAGAATTTCAGGCTTCGTAGATGCACCCTACATTATTGAGCTAGACAGAGAGACAGAGACAAAGAGGGACAGAGAGACACTCTGAGTCCCTGGATTATCTGCTAAATCTTCAGCTTCCTTCTGATCGTGCAACTCCTGAATCAATCTCTGTGCTTAGAGATTGCCATAATCTAATTGTTTTAGGCATGTATTACCTAACCAGCCCCTGAAGTTATAAGGTTGAGATTGGTATATCCTGATCAGAGTCCAATAATGAAGCAGTGTTGGGGTAGTGCTGCAAACTGAATAGTGTCACAGGACAGGAAGGAGAAGGGTATGATGGATATTTGAAAGTTTACAATACTCACTGTATAGCATGGTATTTGTATACAGATAGCTAATATATATGTATAAGACAAAAGGGAGGACTCTCATAAAAGACATCACAATAAAGTGGTAAGTGTATTCAGGGCTAATCCACAGAGAACAATTTTACTTTGAATCATGTGTCCTTTCCACTGTATTAATATAGTTCATAAGCTTGTGTGTATGCAATGAAAAGTCCAATGGAATTAATCTGCCTGTGATTGGCTTACAATACCTAACACTCCATATTTACAAACCTCTGCGCAACTACAGCTGGTTTACTTTACCCCCACAGATGATGCAAGCACTACTATAATGTTAACACCAAATCCAGACACTCAGAAGGCGAGGCCTGTGGCCCCTCAGACAAAATCTTAATGGGACAGAAGCTTTGACTTACATGTGGATCTCTTCCACTACCTGTGCATTTATCATACTTGATAACCAGAGAGTGTTCTTATTGTCAAATAAGTTACAGTACTCCGTTAAACAAATACTGGGGTTAAGATTATTTTACACTTACAATTGCCTTTCTAGTAAATGGTATTTGGAATTTTGAAAAAACTGCAGAAACTCCCATTCTCCTAATTATTTAACAATATTAATATATAAGAATAAAATATACAATAATACAATATTTTCAATAACAAGTGTAAAAACTGATAATGATTCCTGTAGTGTCCTGAAGTAGAGTTTTCTCATGCAACTCAATGTTTCTCTTCATGTTTTTTAGAAAAATTAAAAACTAGAGTGCCTTGGTATCATCCCAAGATTTTCATAGTAAGGAATCAAAATCAGGGCATTTGTGTCTCTTACATGTCCCTGTGGGACGTGATACTATTATTCACAAGGATTCCCTGTTTCTCTGAAAGGACATTCATAATTCTCAGGGCCACCATTAAGCTGCACCATGAGACTTGCCCTGGCCAATGCAATTAAGCACTGGGGGCAAGACCCAGTTGGCAGTTTGCCATACTTTCCTTTTGCTGCCTGCTGTAACAACTAGCAATGTTTCAGCTGGAAGTTACTGTGTCACAGTGAGTTCAAGATGGAGCAGAACAACGTGTGATCCACAATAAGTAACAAAGCTAAGTTTGTTGAAGTTAAGAGATTTGGGGACCAGTTGTTAACTGCAGCAAAACCAATCCGATTCAGACTTAGTCACTCCAGAAGTGATTCAGATACATAATCATAATGGAGAACAGTGCACGTAAATTACTTGAACACCACATATTTACACGTTTGTATGGGTTGTATTCATAAGACAAAGTATATGAGTCCTAGGACGAGGACCTTTCTCAAAGTTTGGAGATCCCTGGATGACATAAAAATCTGATGAATAAACTTTGCAAGAGAAATTACCTGTCACTGCTGAAAGGTTACTTTTCCCCAAAGTTAAAAGTCTGTGAAACACAGAGACTGTCACTGAGGCATTTTGCAGTTCTCTTTGAATATAAATTAATTTCTCATGGAGTTATACGGAATGTTAAAATGAATGGAATCAATTATTCCATGCATTTTCTCCAATATACTCCTACAGAAGGGGGCCTTTCCTTGACTCAAATTCCCTTAGAAGAAGGAGATAACAGATTTTTGCATGTTTTGACTAAGATATTATTTGTAGAGCCAGGCTGCAAGTTATAAAAAAAGTCAATCTTTTTGAGATATATTATCATCATTTTTGATAAATTCTTCCTTGGACTTGAAAAACAGTATTGTCCCTAGTAGATTTCTGTCTCTTTAACAGAACAAAAGCACTTTACCTCTGCAGTAGTTTTGGACAGAGACAAATTAATTATTAACAGAATAATTAGCATGATTGGAAACCCATGAGCGCAGACCTGTGGTGGCACCATCTCTCAGCAATAGCACATTGTCAGGACTGATGTAGTTGCAGTGGGCAAAGGAAGAAAGGGGTGGTGAGGGACCATGTGCAACATATTTCTGCACCACTGTCCTTCCTGCACGCGCCTCCCCACCAGTAACCCTGGCTGTGTTAATGTTCTTTATTTTGCACTATGAGAGACTCCTAGACACACGCAGACCTGCAACAAAAAACTTTGGCAGTCTTTGGACACACATGTTCATGGCATGGTCCTGGTTTCTGACAACCAAGCAGAAGACACACGGGGCTGCAGTGGGCTGGGAAGCTGGGAGAGCCAGTAAGGCCCAAAAGTTGTTGAATTTTTCAGTGCTGAGAAGCGTCCCTATCTTAGCCTCTTTTGTTCCAGTTTCAGCAATTCTCTGCCTCTCCCTCACCCCAGCCTGGGTTGGAAAAATCAACTCTATCATGCTTGAGATAGAATCAAACATAAATTGGCTTCCCAGGCCTCTTGCTTGTGCTTCACTTAACACAGCAAACACTATTCCAACTATTCAAAAGTCAGAGATTCCCTGACCACTTGACGAGAAAGAATGTTGTCATAAACTCATTATTCGGAGCTTTTGTTGAGAAATACACGTTTCTAGGTTCATTTCAGCACAGCTTAAATTTAAGGGGGAAAAGTAAATGAGAAATTTATTTTAAAAGAATAAAAGCAACTCAGAAATTCCAAAAGAAAGGGTCATAATGGTAAAAAAAATACAAAACTATTTTTACTTACCTATGTATGTGTTATTTCTAAAACAGCAGCTGAGGACATAACTCTGCTGTTCTGTCTCAGATTAAAATCTGGAAGTTTTATATGAGCATTGTGTTTTTACTCTTAGGATTCTTTCCAGAGATTTTTGTGAACTGGTTATAGCAAATGAAGGAGGTTTTTTCATTTTTCTTCCCTAGAGTAAGTAAAAGGCAGAAAGAATCCCACTGTCATTTCTGAATATTTCTTCTTTCTATGGGCACGATAGAGGTGTAAAGAAGAATAGCAGTATCTTCATTGCAAGGAATTTTCATAAAATGAAATTTAACGCACATAAAAATGAAGATTGGTAGCATTGTGTTTGTCTTTATCTTTCTTGAACTTAAATTACGTGTTAATTAGGTCGTTTTAAGCAGAGCTATAAAGCCCTTCTATCAATGAATAATAAAAGGTCTCTTTCTACCCATAAGCCATATTTGTACCTGAATATACATAGAAATTTGTGTCATCTAATACTTCACTTGACATAAAGGACTCAAAAAGGGAGGACATAGATGCTGTACATATCAGAAATTTTAAAACGTGAAGCAAGTTTAAGTCATGAGTTTCCAGGTCTAGAGCAGCAACATGAGTTCTTTTCTGCCTCTCTATAAAGCATTGCTTTGTGCCATTGAACCCAGCGCTGGGGGTTTTGAGCAGACTTCTAATGGAGGTGTTGTGTTTCAGCAAAGAAAGTTAATCATAATAGACATTGTATGCTAAACACATCATCCTTCAAGCTCTCCTAATACAGTACATCAGACAAAGTACATCAATTAAAATCATGAAACGAAGCACAGAGGAAAAATAGGAAAGAGAAAATTGTTGGTGGTACTTCAAAGTTACCACATGTATCAGGCATTCCCCGGAGGATTTCCTGTATGGTAAAAATGCAATGTGAGAGAACATGCTTTCCAGCTGCAAAGCGCAAATGTGGACACCGATTAAGGGGGCTCAGGTTCTAGCTCTTCAAATAAAGCACCAGGTGTTTACCTCAAAGATTATCTGGAAGCGACAAGTACAACTGGACGTCCAGAAATAAGACTAAAGAAATTTGAATATAAAGTAAACTGCATTCATCCAGAATCAGCTGGAAGCCGTAGCCTGGAGGGTGCAAAGTTGACTGCGTAACCAGCCTCCATTCTGCAGTACAAGTAGGGTGTGAAACAGATCCCTCTAGAATGCCAGCTCCTATCCGTGCCGAGGGGAACATACACCCCATCTCACCCCACTCTGAACCTCTAAAACCAACTGTTTACAGATTCAGTTATACATCCTTCAGCATAAAGGAAACTAGTCATATTGGATGATGATGAAATTTTCTTACATAGAAAAGACTCTTTTCAAATCAGGATTAATTTAGAGGGCATCTGGCCAAGGTATTTGTAAAGGTGTAATCTTCAAGAAAGAAAAAAGAAGGGCTCTCTTTTCTTGAAATTTAAGAAAATGGTTTCTATTTGCTTACAAAGTTAGGGATTCAAATCTTTGAATACACTACTCTGCCTTCTTTGAAGGTATCCAAAAGTCTGTCCCAAAAAGAGTACCAATGCTTGGTCTTATTAAAGATGCAGAGAGATGAGAGATGGTGGAAAAAAGAACTGCAAAACCTGTATCTTTGTATATGCTGTGTATCAACTCTGTAGTAATTTCACCAAGTGGTAAAAGACTATGGACGTCCACCAAAATAACAATGGGGAGAGATGGGCATTTTGTTGTATGAATGGAATAATTAACCTAGTGTTGGGGTCCTTGCCAAGCCAAGCTAATGGGTGGTGTGGAAGCAAATTCTTCTCATCTTCACAAGAGCATTGTGCACTGTTCAGTCATTGCAAACCGGGTGGTGCACTGTTGACCATGGTGTTCCAGTAAAATCACATTTGAGGCAGCTAATTCATTCCAAATGAAAAAGTTGGCTGTTCTTTTGATTAGTGAAAATGGTCAGGATCATAATTCAGGTAATTAACCTTCAACTAGTGATGCCAACAGAACATTCAACGAGAGTATAAATAGTCCTTAAGGTCCAATTATCTACTTCAATAATGTCAGTATCTGAGAATATTCAACATCTTCCTTTCCGCCTTCTCCCTTTTTGTCTCCTTGATGTTTCATCAATGCCCATGTTCCAAATGTTCATTTGTAGTGTTATTTGACAAGTTTCTTTATATTTAGCAATATTGACCACCCAAGCTTAATTTTTTTAAGATTATCCTAGAAATAGTTAACAGACATTGCTTTAGCTGTTATATACTAGGTCTTGCCCTCTATCTTCTTACAATGCCAAAGGGTATTTATACTTCTGTGCTCCCCTAATAGATGATAAAATGTTATAGGGTAGAATTTGAATCCACAGTGCTGGACATGATGCCTGCTTTATGCTTTATGTCAGAACATCAACAAAACTTTTCTAGGAAATTGTCAAATAAAAATTTTCAAAGACTTTTTGCACAAATGAACAAATGATGCAGAAATATATAATTCAATGTCAAGTGAAACACTGTAGAAAGCGATCTTTTCACAATTTAGTTTCTCAGTCAAAAATTCTAAGATCTTTTGTAAGTGCCATCTACCAAAAGAAAATAGATTTTTCACTTTTTAGTAAAAGAAACCAGAGTAGTATTAGCTGGTTGTGAGCCACAATATCAAATCTGAAAATTGAAAAATTCAGAAACCCCATATGCTAGTGGAGGTAGAGAACATCCTTGCTGGGAATGGTTTGAAAAATACATCAAAGAAACCATCTTTTGCGTGGATGGCTACTGAAGATATGTGAAAGGAATTAACATAACCTGGGAAACCCGGGGGAGGGGAAGTCTAGATCTGTGTCCCAAGGCGAGTAGGGTACTCAACGGTGTGATCATGCCCAATCCATACAGCCACTGAAGGTAACTGTGGCCCATTCATGTTGCCTGGATGACTTTTGCTTAGTGATGTTTCTGAAAGGATTACACAAGGCTCCCAAACCATTTGCCTTCCTTAATCCCTTCTCTTTCTTATATAGTTGATCTAAAATCCAGGTAGACACAAGAAGATACTAGAATAAGGAGACTGTCTTTATGTATATCAACTACCATTCCTTCATGCTTCTATGCAAACCCATCAGTACATGGATGCACTGGGTGGTTCATTCATTTAGGTTGAAACTAAGTCATTTCTGTTACATTGGTGCTTGATGGATTATATCTTCCTCCCCCTACACCTGCATCCAAATGGCAAATTTTTATTTTGTTTTAGTTTGTTTACTCTGTGATGATTTCATTCTATGAACAAAAACGTAAACATCTAGTTCTGAAAAACAGATTAAAGAAAAAAGAAGAGGGAGAAGAAAGGAAGAGAGCCAAAGAAAAAGAAAAGGAGGAAGATGAGAAGACAGAAATAAAACTTTTGCACTTTTATTCACAAGAAGCATTTTTGTTTGAAATGGGGTTTTTCCTGAGACAGAGCCTTATCTTGCTGTAGTTCAAGCTAGCTTTGAACTCATTATGTAGCCCACACTGGCCTCAAACCCACGGCAATCCTCTGACCGCAGTCTCCCAAGTGCTGGGATTACAATAGGCATGCTCTACCACGCCTGGCTAGAAATTGAAATTCTTAAGGAAAATACATTTAAGAAATCACTGTGATTTATGAAGCCACAAAATTTAGTGGATGATTTAAAATATATCTCTACTGCTGTAAAAAGAATATACTATTAAACTTGGAAGCTTATAGTACATATAAAGTTCACATTCTACTCTACATGGTCAAATAAATGCACAAATGTCAACTTTGTTCTTGGTAGAGTGGTCAGTTTTATAATGTTGGCTGAAGAGGGTAAAATCTGTGAAAGTTTCAACTTCTCCTTTTCTTATGTGTAGGAGGGTGTACATGATGGCAAGGGGGAGCAGTAAAAATCCTCACATTTATAGATGGGAATCATGAAGTCTTCCATCTGTGTTATCATTCCATCTATGTTGTTTCAGGTTGTGAATATAGAGGCGGTCGGTTATATCCCTTCAAGGTCCCCATAATTCACTATTTCTGCTTTTAGTACTCCATAGAGACTCACATGGGGTGGAGTCCTGTCCTCTTTGTTGCAGAAACTAGTGCTAACCCACAAACGCCTAAGATATCTATTTGTATAACATGACTCATAAATGATTGTGATTAAACTTGTAATTAATTAAGACACTCCTTTATTTTTCACTTTTTTGGAGAAAGTACAGACAGTAATTGAGACATACAAGATATATCCCTAAGAATTTCCACCCCCACAGTGGTGACTGGAAATGTGCAGTACTATCTTCTTCCTTATCCCATTCGGGATAATATGGAGTCCACATTTGGCTAGAGTTTCAGTCTAAAGCAGTGGACCTCAACCAGGTTTGATTCTCAGCCCAGGGGATATGTGTCAATGAAAACAATTTGGGTTGTTACAACTAGAAAGGGGTGTTACTGGCATCCAATAGGTGGAGGCCGGGGATGCGACCCTACATCCCACAATGCACAAGACAATATCTACAACAGAAAATAATCCAGCTTTAAATGTGAAGAGTGCTAAAGTTGGGCAGTCTGTTCTCAAGCTTGATTCTAAAGAATGAGTTAGAACTTGTACATGGGGGAAAACTCAACACAGATTTAGAGAGAAATGTGAAGCTGGACAATTAATGTGTAGGCATGTCTTACTCAGGGTTCAAGCTGAGAACAGAAGGTGGACTGCAATGCTAGAATCCCAGAAGATTTTATTCAGGTTAATGCTGTCCACACTCTGTCCATAGCTGCTGCGATTTCTGGGCCATGTTTTGTGTGAAGCAACTCTCCAAGTGTTTTTCTACTCACAAGTAGCACCTGCCTGTGTCCATCAATAAACTACCCTCAGGCTGCGGGAGCCTGATTGGTGTGCAGAAAAGGAGTCCTTCACCAACCCCTGTTGTGTGCAAGAATCAAAGACCTCCCAGTGTCCCTTGCCCTCAACATAACTCCTGTGGGGTTTGGTTCATGCTGTCTCTAGAGCTTCCTGCATGGGACTTGGCTTGATACCATCACCCTAGGCTCACATCTGCTCTTCTGCCCTATAAATCTTTCTTCAAAATCACTTTTACATGGATCCTTACCTCAGGTTCCATTTCTCAGAACCTAACCTTAGACAGCAATGTACTGGGTCTGAAGAATATTTAGAGAACAGCGCATTATCCTCAACCCCATCACAGCCCATTGCCCCAGCAGAGATCCTGGAAAAGAGCACTGAGAAAGCAGTGGATGAACTCTGAGACAGGCCCATGGCTGCAGGGAAGCGAGTCAGCACTGAGTAGGACAATTCAGGGGCAGGTGGCCAACTGGAGGCTCATGGGACAGGAAACATGGCTCTTTTCTATGCATGCTCCATCACTCAGCACCGGGTCAAGCCACTGTAAATGCCCAGTGGATGTTGAGTGAATTAATTACTTGATTTATTAATGGTCAGGATGTACCCTGGGAGTTGCTGGTGTGGCAGACATTCTCTGAGATGGCTTTCCATGGTCCCCATATCCTGGTGCTCATGCTCTTATGTAATCTCCTTTAGTTGAGTGTGATAGAACTTGTGACTTACCTCTAACTAAGAGAGTGGTTAGAATCAATGCAGCAAATGTGACAGCAGATGTGGGATTATGGGTAATTAAAACAACCATCTCACTGGAGTCTTTCTCCGTCCTCTTCTGGGCATTGAAAAAGTGTTGGGACTCATAAAATGATACCCTATAAAGGACACTTACCTGCAGATTATTTTAAATTAGAGGCTCTTGGAGATCAGTGGTTATGTGAAGAGGCTTGATTCTGATATTCCCTTATCAGTCTTAACACCAAACACACCAAAAAGAGCACAATAACCTTCCATTCCTTTCCTGAAATTTCAATGTCTGTAAAAGGAAAAGAAAAGGCTCGGTAATATAATCACACCTTTATGGACTTTATCACAAGATATTGTGTATCTCTAGGGGTCATTCCAGCTCCAAATGTAACAATTTACAAACTAAGTTGTGTCTTGGGTCCTTTCATCTCTCCTAAAATTATTTACTACTAAATGCTTCCATGGGTATTTAAGCCTCAGCCATCTGGCCCTTCTCTGAGTTCCACTCACATTTTCTACGGCTTCCATGCTTATATATGTTATTCCATTTCATTATGGCTTTTCTCCTGTTAATCTGTATACCATCAGCTCTTATTAGTAGACTCAGTTCAAACCTTCAGAACAAAGTTGGAACTTCCCTACAAAAGCAAGCTGCCGTGTTATGTGTTGCCTGCGGAGAGGGCCACTTGGTTAGGTGGCCAGGCACCAGGAATAAACCAGAGCCCTTGGTCTGACAATGTAGTAACAAAATGGTACCAACAAGCAGAGTAAGCTGAAAAGAGGACCCTGTGACTGTGATGAAATGACCTCCCTGTCAACACCCTGGTTGCATCCTTGCAGAGGACCCAGCTAAGCTGCAGAGTGAGACATAAATGTGCTTTCTTTTAGGTCACTAGTTTTGTGATAATATTGTTCCACAGCAATAGATAAGTGATGCAATTAGGCAGTGATGAATTTCAGCTCTGCCAGCTGTGTATGAGCCATAAACATCTGTGAGGTGGTTCCACTGTCCTGTGCCCAGCCCCAAGTATACATTCAGCCTGGGAAATATATGTCCTATTCATTCACCATTTACTTCATACACTGATTGGTTTTTTAGTCCCTCTCAAAGGAGGGCCTAAATCTCTCTTCATTTCTTCTATGTCCATCACGACTTCTCCGAGGTCCACTGGCCCACATCAAAATGTGCCCAAATTGGCTTGAGCCAATCACACATAGAGACAGGGCTAATACCACCATTTGTAGGTAGTAAGCTTTATAGATACACTTTTGCAGTTTCATATGGACTCTAAACTGCAGGAGAAGTGACAGAAAAAATATTCTAAAAGATGACACTTCATTAGCTATCAAAATGTGATAGTACTAGCAATGGAAAAGACTCCAGAGATTGTGGCCCCAAAATTCTCATGTCACAAATTGAATTAAGTGAGAGAAGGAAAAAAGTTTCAAAATAACATGAGTTAAATGAGAGTATAGAAGTTTTTTTAATACACTATCCTTCATTCCATATAGTATTGTCTTTCAAATTCAAGGTAGGGAATTCTTCATCTCTACCATTCTGTGAAGCAAACATTTCTCCAAATATGGCTGCTTCCGAAAAAAAATTTCACTTTTTCTTTTGTCTTTTGCGTATTTAGATTTTCAAAATTCTGTGAAATTTGAGAGGAGAATCTTATAGGATGAAGGCCACAACCGTTGCCTTTATCAGGGGTATTTATTTAGATAATAGTTCCATTTTAAAATATGTTCAAAATGGCAGACATTTGAAGTGGAACTAATGCTGGACAAGCTCCACCAATTCATGAGCTGCTTTTCGCTTGATCTTTGGACTCACAGTATGTCATCTTTGTGTGTCCAAAACTAACACTGGGCAGTTTATACCTCCCAGAAAATTTGGGTTTTCTGAGATTGGACAGCCTTTCAAATTTCTGTAATGGGGGTCATTACACACTTTTAAGACTTGAATATCCCTAGTGCCTCCTGGTTGGCTGCTCAAAAATACAAAGGGTTGGCAGAGTTTAGGCGAATTGCTCACATTTGAGGTTTTTATGTATAATTTTTAGACATATGAAAGACAAAATATGGTGCAAAGCCCCTTTCATGAAAGGGCCCATCTGCTGCATGAAAAATATTGTTATCACGTGTGAAAATTCAACTACATGTTTAAGGGGAAAATCACAGCATAATCCAAAAGTAAAAAAGATCACATGTTTCCCAAATTCCATCTCTCATTCTGTCTCCTCCAGTTCATTCTGGTATAAGATACACATAGCAGACCTTCTACTCTCTGCAACTGTGGCACCAAGAACAGCATTTGTTTTCAATCATAGAAACTTGATTTTCACTCATTTAAAGCCCAGGGTAACAATGAATTTATATGAGAGTTCAGAATGAGCGAGAGATGCCCTCAGCCCACCCCCTAGAAAATCTGATTGGCCTGGGCTTTGGGTTTGCAGTGAATTGCTTTCACCTGCCTGGAGTCCTCTGGTTGAGGCTCACTTGTGCTGCCAGGCAGCTCCGCAAGGGTGCTGAAGCCAGCTAATGGGGTGCCTGCGCTAACACCTCCAAAGTTTCCAATGCTAAAATATCCTGGTCTCACTGGAATTTACACTTTTCACCGTCCCTGAGAAAAGGCAAAACAGTGACTCATGGCCAGAAGGATTTGAAACAACATTGACTTGGAAAACTCAAAGTTCATCATTTTGTCATAGCACACAAATGCACTCTGCTTTTAGGGTTATCTTCAAAAGATGGTGACTTATAAGCTGTTTTCCATCTTAATAAAATGCTGTCTAGAGATAGACTGTGGGCAGACTCTCCTAGTAAAAAGAAAATTTTCCATGTGTAACAAGTGCAAAGTTCTCTCGACTTTTTTAATCTTTTTATTGTATTTATTATTAAATAGACACAATAGAACATGTATACTATATATGTTTCTAGTCATTATAAGAGATATTCTTGTGTTTGCATCACTGACTGAGTCAACTTCAGAAAATTTAACAGTATTACCATTGTTTTGATCCCAACATGCTCCACCATAAACCGCACGTCCTTTCCCAAGGTTTCTTACACTCAGCGCTACTATTTGTGACCAGATAATTCTTTCCCGTAGCAGGCAACCTGTGTACTGTAGAAAGTCCTTCGACATTCTTGACCTTTATCCACTTGATGCTAATAACATCTTCCTAGACACAAAAATCAAATATATCTCCACCATTGCCAAAGGTCCACCAGGACCAAAATTCTCCCATTTGAGGGCCATTATTTGGTAACCTTACTGTGGATTTTATATTTGTCATTTCTTGCTTATAGTTTTTAGTCACCTATATTTGAATAAATATTGTTCATTGAAATTCATAAAAACCTAATTGTTAGGAAAAGTATATACCTGACTTACAATTCACTATGTCTTTTCAATGTCATACTGGAATATTGTACAACAAGCCCACCCAAGACTATTAAATTCTCCAGGAGAGTATAATTTAATTTGACTTATGATGTACAATTTACAAAGCCCCAGACTCCGGAAAGCTACATGTTAACTTACCTATTTTGTTCAGCCAAGATGAAAATGATTTCGGATGGGTAGAGAAGATAACCCTAAAGGTTATATAGTTCAATTGCCCTATAGCACATAATTAGTTTTGTTTCTAACTCTACAAATACATTCTAGCATTCTTTTTCTTGACTAACTACAGACATAAACTTTTCTTCAAGTGTTCATTGCAGCAGCTTTACCATCCTGTTGGCACCCCTTTGTCAACTGAATAATTTTTATATATTCATCCTAAATGCATTTAGTACACCTAATCTATATAACATCCTAGACTTAGCGACACAATATGCTATAGAGTGTTGGTAGTATCTGCTTGTGACTGTGTCACCATTCACTGCGTCTGCCTCTGTGGCTCTCTGTGGTTCACTGCCATCATCAGAGAACATTAGATTGCATATTACTAGCCCATGGAAGAGGAACACCCAAAATTTGAAGTATGGTTTCTACTGGATGAGCATTACTTTAGCACGATCACAAAGTTGTTTAAGAGTGGGCAAGGTGCTATTAGTTGTGTCATCATGACTGAAAGTGAAAGGCTACGGTGTTTTTTGACAAATAAAAATTCATTTTTTCAGTACTAGAGATTGGATGCAAGGCCTCCACACTGAGTTCCATCTCAGTTCTTTTTCTTTTAACTTTTATTTTGAGACAAATTCTCATTAAGTTGCTGAAGTGCTAAGACTGAGCTAGAACTTGCTATCTTTCTGCCTCAGCATGGCAGAGCACTGAGATTACCGTGCTGGGATTATATTCCAGGTAAAATGTTTAATTTAATTGAAGACATATTGATTAATCCTCTTTTTCAATCATTTGAAGGTTTTGTTGTCTTATTTAAGAAATTCTTCTCTTATAATATACTCTACATTTTTTCTCATTTTGATCTATAATCCAATTTTTTTGGGGGGGGGGGTTTTGGTACCGGGAATTGAACCCATGACGGTGTGCTTGCCAGGCAAGTGCTGTGCCGCTGAGCTAAATCCCCAGCCCCTATAATCCAATTTTGAGCAACATGTATGTACTTCTTTTCCACACAGATAATGATAATATGTGTGATATGTGTGGCTCTGTCTCTGAAATTTTTCTTTTGTTAAACCAGTCAATTTTATCTCCAGGCACTATTTCATAGTCTTCATTACTATAATATGCTGAATTTCTAGAAAAGTGAGTTCTCCTGTCTTATTCCTCTGCAAATAAGAGTATCTGGCCTATTCTATGCCATTTTTGCTTTCACATAAGTCTTCAAATTACTTGGTTAAATTCCAGACCATATCCACTGAGCTCTTTATTGGGAGTGCATGGAACCTATTGATCAACTAGTACAAAACTGATAGCTTTATCCTACTGAGTTTTTCAGTGGTTTGAAATATACACCCAAACTGTTTGACATTTCCTTCAAAGTATGAAGAGTAATTATCATCCCCTGAAGTGTGTCCTTGACTTAGGACTCATTTTTAAAAGACTGAGGAAAACAGAAATGACAGTTTATGACTTCAGGGACTCTTTCTCTGTCTCTTGGATCACTAGCCCTGAGGAAAGTCTATTATCAGATTGCCATATGGAAAGACCTGTGTTTTGGACACCTGATGTCTACAGCCAACAGCCAGCAAGAATCAAAAGCCTCTTTCAAGCTGTCTTGAGAGTGAGCTTGGAAATGAATCTGTTGAACTCAGGAAAGCTTTCAATCACAGCACCCTCAGCTGACATCTTGATGGCAACCTCACAAAAGACCTTGGCCAGAACCACCCAGCTCACCTTCCCGGAAATCTGAACCAGCACAAACCGTGAGATAACAAGTGTTAGTTAACTCAAATTTACTGTGCAATCAGTGATAATAGAAGTATTCAGATCTGTGGATATTCTGTCCATTTTATTAATCTTTTTAAATTACATTCGAGTAAGCTTTGTAATTATTTCCATAAAGGTCCATAGAAATAATTCCTAAATACTTTAAAATTATGATACCATTGAACATTTTTCACTCATTTTATCTTCTGTTACTGGTGAAAACAAACATAGTAACTTTTGTGTGCTCATTTTCTATTGAACAATTGCAAAAACTTACATGCAAGGGGTCTGGAGATTTGCACATAGGCATTCAGATTATCTTTGAATAATACGAGTTCTTTTTTTTCCAATCCAATTAGTTTAATAACATTTCTGACTACTACCTCCATCACAGTGATGAATAGAATTACTGACAGTAAGAAATTATTTTCACACACATGATTTTTAAAGGAATACTTTTAATATGTCACCATTTAGTGTGAAATTAGCTGTAATTTCTTTGCAAATATCCTTTATAAAGCATTAAGGGAGTTTTTAATTCTGCACTTACTAAAATTTTATTTGTCATGAATAAATATCGAATTTAGTAATTGTCTTTTATGCATCTATTGACATGACTGTGTGATATTTCTCTTCAGCCTCTTAATAGTAATTGATTTTTCTTTTATTAAAATATCTTACATTCCTGAATCAGGCATTCACTTCTATACCAATTATGTCTCAACTTTGGAAGCAAAAATGAGAGTTCAAGGCTTAACTCCCTCCAAAGTGGTTAAACTATCCAATCTATATGATTCTAGTGTTTAATAAGCAGATAGTGAACATGAAATATTTGGAGTTTTATATGTATTCATGAAACAGTTGTATTTAATATAGCTTGCCTGAGCCTAACTTAAAAGGAAAATTAACTATATGAAATTTTGAAAACACCAAAACTAAAGAGACAGTAAAAATATCACTAGGTGCAGCCAAGACTTTCTGGACAAAACTCCAATGGCACAAGAAATAATACTTCCAAGAATCGACAGATAGGATCATATCAAATTAAAAAGCTTCTGCACAGGAAAGGAAATAACCAACAGAGTGGGGAGACAATCTAGAGAACAGGAAAAAATGTTGCCAAATATTGCACAGACAAAGAACTAAACATCAAGAATATATAAAGCATTCAAAAAATTTAGACTTTCCAAAATAAAAGACTCAATCAAAAAATGGGCAAACAAGGGGCTGGGGATTTAGCTCAGCGGCAAAAGCGCCTGCCTGGCAAGCGCAAGGTCGTGAGTTCGGTTCCCGGTACCGGAGAAAAACCAAAAAAAAAAAAAAAAAAAAAAAAAATGGGCAAACAAAATGAATAGACACTTCTCAGAAGAAGTGCAAATCGCCAGTAAGTACATGAAAAGAAAAATACTTATCACTGGACGTCATTAAAAATACATTGATATCTCACCCCAGAAGAATGACTACAATAAAAAAAAGTCTAATAATATCAAATCCTGGTGATGTTGTTGGGGGAAGGGAATGATGTTGCTGGGAATATAAACTAGTGCAATAACTATGGAAATCAGTATGGAGAGTCCTCAAAACTCTAAAAGTAGAAATTCCATTTGACCAAGATATTCCTCTTTTAGTTATCTGAAAAGAATGAAAATCATCATATTACAGGGACACATGCAAACCCAAGTTTATAGCAGCGCAATTTATAGTAGTTAGATATTAGAAACAGCCCATATGTTCATCAACAGATGAAAAGATAAGGAAAATGTGATATTTATGCACAGTGGAGTACCACAGTCATAAAGAAAAGTAAAACTGAGGCATTCATAGGCAAGTGGATGCAACTTGAGAACATAACATTAAGTAAAATAAGTCAGGGACACAAGCTTAAACATTGCATTATTTCTTTTATACAAGAAACATAAAATATATGTTGATATACAAATAAATAGCAAAATAGAAGAGAGATAAATAGGAAGTGGGGAGAAGTTCAAATACTTCCCCCAAATATGTATTTTGTCATTTGAAAAATATTTTAATATATATGCTAACTTGTTTCATTTATATTACTAGTTTATCTTAAATCATTAAAAAAGAAAGTTTTGTGTTATTGGTTTATTTCTTTATTGTAAGAATCTTTGGGGTTTATGTCTTGTACTCTGAGTAATTACTTTGAAGATAAGATACATAGTGTATTAACTACAGACATTCCTCGTTTAACAACCTACCTGTGTAATGACTTCGTATTTAAGGCCAAGGAGCACTATTTGGACTTATAACTTGCCACTCAAACTTAGAATATGTATTTTTTGTACAGTTCTGTACATCTTGTTTATAGACCCAAAAAGTTTCATACAGTATACCTTGTTTATACAATACTGTAATCTTTGCTGATTGTACTGTACAGTACAGTACTACAGTTTCATGGTCTATTTTACAGTATAGTACTGCATGTAAGAATTATGCAAATAAAAGCAAAGTGATCAAGTTGGGGTTTCCTTGCACCATTTCTCTGTCCTGAATATTGCAATACATATACTATATACAATTCCTCATTTAGCGACCCACTCATTTAATGACTTAGTCACAAGAGCACAACTTGGTCATTAAATGAGAAGTGCCTGTATTGTTATTCTCTTATTATTGTGCTATGAAATTTTGCATTTTTTAATAAAGTAAAAAAGTTTCAAAAAATCAGTAATTGCCAGAGCTTAGCGGTGGAGGGTGAACAGGTGGAGTGCAGAGGAATTTTAGGGTAGTGAAATTACTCTGTATGATACCATTATACACTTGTACAAATCCAGAATATACACCACTAAGAATGAATGCCAGTGTAGACTGAGAACTCCAGTGATGTGTCAGTGCAGGTTTTTCCATTGCAAAATATGTCCTACTCTAGTGGGTGTTATTGATAGCGTTGGAGGCTGTGCGTATGGGAGGGCATGAGGCATATTCTAAATCTCTGAGCTTTTACTCAACTTCCACTATGAATCTAAAACTGCTCTCAAAACCAACTAAGTCTATTTTTAAAAAAACAAGGAAGAGGGCCAGGGATATAGCACAGTGGCACAGCACCTGCCTGGCAAGCACAAGGTCCTAAGTTTGATTTCTGGTACAAAAAAAAAAAAAAAAAAAAAAAAAAAAAAAAAAAGGAACGAAGAGATTTGCTTCTTCTTCCATGTTGGAACTCTACACTGGAGTGATCAATGGGCCCTGTGTTTGTTGCTAAAACTGAGAGATATTGGAACATACTTTTGTTCTTACTTTGTGAAGGATGCATATTGGGAGAGGGAAAGGGAGGAGAATATAGAAATATAGACCATTTTGAGTATTACATTCCCATGATTTGAAGTATTAACACTACAGTATTATTAGAAAATATTCATATTTGCAAAAGTCTGCTCTGGTTAACGATTGTTTGAGTGTATTGATTTTTTTCACAGAAAAAAATTGTAAAACAACAACCCGTGCAAAGCCACAGATGACTTAAAGCTGCCAGATTTTAAGATACTGTGTACTTGAAATTATATTTTAAGATTACAATCATGATGTAAGTTTTTCTGAGGCATATCTTTGTCATTCACTTTTTCTCTGTCCTGCTCTTAGTGAAAGTGATACATCACTCCCACAACTGACTATACCTAGCTTGATCAAAATATTAAGTGAACATTCAAGTTTTTTTAACATTCCAGTTATTGAAAAGTATTGTAGTAAAGGACACATTGCTATAAATCTCCTTCCAAAACTTTCTCTCAGTTCAAACACACGTATCCCATCATTCTTGCCACTTTCTGAAGCAGTTCTATAAATCTTCTGTTTATGCCTTTATGATGTATAAACAAAAATATGGTGAATCCTGCTACCTGCATGCATTCCAACAGAAAGGCAGAATCATAAAAACCATGGTGCATCCTCCTTCACTTTATTCCCCAGATCAGGTATTCAACTTCTGCTCCTCCCCAAAATTAAAGACCATAATGACCTTAAAAAGTAAGAATTTTGAATAGATACAGGACACTAAGTCAGCCATGAGAGTGTAACTAAAGACATGAAAGAGGACATGAAGAACCGCTTCAGAAAGTGGCAAGAATAAGTGTGTTTGAAGGAAGGGGGAAGGATTTGGTGGGAGATTAACAGAAATATGGCTTTTAATGTAATATAGTTTTTAAAATTTCAACATTTACTGCACATTCCTCTCACATTCCCTAATCTGGTTGTTCAGTTACTGAGTGCGTAATCCCTGTAAGACCCCATGCTACGTGCTATGTGTTCAACTCTTCTACAATGAACTAGAAGGCCTCCTCTAAGGCTTAACATAAACTCTTTCACCTAAACAGTGCTTTTCTGACAGTCCCAGTCAAACATACTATCTGGAAATGCTAATAACAATGCCCAACTGTTTTTTTCTTTTTTTTATCTAAGGATTACTTATAGAAAACGGAACTGCTTTCTTATAAGGAATATAAATCTGATTTTTCTCTTCCAGAGAAAAGATAAGATATAGTTATTTTTAAAGACTTGCTCAAACAATAATTGAAGACTTATCTTTTTTATTTTAAAAATAAAAGGAGGAAAACATTAACAGACAACCTTTTACAACAGAGCAAAAAACAGTACAGACAATACAGAGTTACAAACAAAGTGGCAGGAAATTAACAATGCTTGTTGTATTACATACTGATATCTTGAAAGTGGTTTCTCATGAAAACAAATAGAGACATGCAATATTGATCAATCAAGGACTCATTAACACTTTCTTTCAGCAAAGAAATAGAAGACAGTAGATCAACTATGTTAACTATCCTGTATATACATACATACAAAATTTCTCCTTCTTTCCCTTCACTTTTCCCCCATACCAGTTGTCCTTTACCCTTGAGTGTTTTCCTATCATTTCACAATGTCTATCATACCTCCGAGTTTTTATTAACTCTTTCAAGTTTTACACTAGTGAAACAATGCAGTGCTTCCACATGCATGGCTGATTTATTTCACTTATGAGTATGGTCTGTAGTTGTGACCATTTACCTATAAAAGCCTCGAGTTTACCTTTCTTTATACCTGAGTAATATTCCATTATATAAAAAAGCTTCAACTTTTTATCCTATCCTCAGTGGATGGACATTTGGGTTGCTTTCACAATTTAGCAATTACAATTGCACTGCTATAAACATTAATGCACATGTATCCCTGTGATAGGATGTTTTCAGATCTTCTGGGAAAATACCCAGAAGGGGAATATCTGGGTTGAATGGGACCTCTAGACTTAGTTTGCTGAGGCATCTCCAAACTGATTTCCACAATGATTTCACCAGTCTGCATTCCCACCAGCAGTGGAGAAGGGTTCCTATTTCTCCACAGCTTAGCCAACATTTTTATTGGTTGATTTCGTAGTGCTAGCCATTCTTACTGGGGTAAGGTGGAACCTCACTGTTGTTTTAATTTACATTTCTCAAATGAATAATGGTGTTGAACATTTTCTCATGTATTTATTTGCCATTTGTATTTCCTTATATGAAAAGTGGTTATTCATCTCAGCTGCCCATTTTAGGATTGGGTTTTGAATTTGGGGGGGGGCTGATATTTTTTAATTCTTTATATGTTCTAGATAGAAGCCCTTTGTCTGAGGGACAGTCAGCTAAAATTTTTTCCAAGTTTGTGGGTTTTCTTTTTACTCTGCTGGTGATTTCTTTAGATGTGCAGAAACTCTTCAGTAGGATGAGATGCCAGTTGTTGATTCTTTGAAGTGTTTCATGTGCAATTTGGTTTTTGCTCATGAACTTTCTGCCTACCCCTATATCTTCAAGGTTTTTACCTACTTTCTCTTCCAATAGATTTAGTATTTCTGTTTCAATATTGAGATCTGTGATCCATTTTGACTTGAGTTTGGTGCATGGTGGTAGACGTGGGTCTATTTTGAGTCTTTGGCAGGTGGCAAGCCACTTTTTCCAGCACCACTTATTAAAGAGGCTATCGTTCTTCCACTGAGATTGTTTGGCCCCTTTATCAAAGATTAGGTGGCTGAGTGTTTTTGGTTGTGGTTGTTTCTTCCAGTCTGTTGCACTGATCCTCAGGTCTGTTTTTTAGCCAGTACCAGGTTGATTTTATGACAGTAGGTTTGTAGAATAATTTCAGGTCAGGGATTGTGATTCCACCTGACTTGTCTTTGTTGCCCAAGATTGCTTTTGCTATTCTGGGTCTCTTCTGTTTCCAGATGAATTTAAGGCATGTTTTCTCTAGATCTGTAAGGTATGCTAATGGTAATATAATGGGAATTGTATTGAATCTGTACAGTAGTTTTGGGAGTGTGGCCATTTTCACAATGTTGGTTTTTCCTATCCATGAGCAAGGAATATTATTCCATTTACTGAAATCTTCTTCAGTTTCTTTTTTCAGAGTACTGTAGTTTTCATTGAGTGTATCTTTTACTTCTTTTGTTAGATTGATTCCTAAATATTTCAATTTCTTTGATGTTATTGTGAAAGGTATGGTTTCCTTCATTTCTCCCTCAGTGTGTTTGTTGTTTGTGTACAGGAATGCTATTGATTTTTTGGTGCTGATTTGTATAAAGCTACACTGCTGAATTTGTGGATTAATTCAAGGAGTCTTCTCATGCAGTTTTTGGGGTGTTCCATGTAAAGTATCCTGTCATCTGCAAATAGTGATAGTTTTACTTCTTCCTTTCCTATCCTTATTCCTTTTATTTCTCTCTCCTGTCTAATTGCCCTGGCTAGTGGTTCCAGAACTATATTGAACAAGAGTGGTGACAGCAGACATCCTTGTCTTGTTCCCAATTTTAAAGTAAAACCCTTCAGTTTTTGCCCATTTAGAATGACGATGGCTGTGGATTGTCATTGATGGCTTTGATCAGGTTAAAGTAAAGACCATCTATTCCTATTTTCTGTAGAGTTTTTATCATGAATCCATGCTGTACTTGGTCAAAAGATTTTTCTGCATTTATTGACATGATCATGTGGTTTTTGTCTTTGGCTCCATTGATATGGCATATAACAATTATACATTTGCAAATAGTAACCAATCCTGCATTCCTGGAGTGAATCCAACTTGGTAGTGATGTATGATTTTCTTGATGATTTGCTGCATTCTATTTGCTAGTATGTTATTGAGTATCTTTGCCTCTATATTCATTGGGGAGATTGTTCGGTAGCTCTCTTTCTTCTATGGGTCTTTCTGTGGTTTTGGTATCAGTATGATGCTTGCCTCCAGAAGTGAGTTACAAAGAATTCCTTCCTTTTCAATTTCATTGAAGAGTTTGAGGAGTGTTGGTATTAAATCTTCTCTGTATTTCTTGTAAAATTTTGCTGTGTATCCATCAAAGCCTGGGGTTTTCTTTGTCGGCAGAGTTTTAATCACATTTTCATTCTCAGTTAATATTGGGTTGTTCAGGGATTTTGTATCTTCTTGACTCAAACTTGGTAATTTGCACATATCTAGGAATATGTCCATTTCTTCTGAGTGTTCTATCCAATGGGAGTACAGATTTTCAAAGTAGGTATTAATGATCATCTGAATTTCTGTGGAATCTGTAGTAATTTCATCCTTTTCATTCTGGATTGCCTGAATCTGAGTTCTTTCCTTCCTTTTTTTGATAAGGTTGGCTAGGGTTTTATCAATTTATGTATTCTTTCAAGAAAACAGCTCTTTGATTCGTTTATTTTTTGGAGGGTTTTCTTTGTCTCAATTGCATTAATTTCTGCCCTAATCTTTATCATCTCCTCCCTTCTTTGGGCTTTGGGCTTGACTTGTTCTTCTTTTTCTAAAAGTTTAACATTCAGCATTAGTGTATTTATTTGTTCTCTTTCTGTTTTCCTTATGTGTCAATTCCCAGCTATAAATTTCCCTAAGGACTGCTTTCAT